>NW_027287614.1:0-45975 GCF_022747635.1 Hetaerina americana
ATCCAAAATACGATCATTGGATGAAAACTAGCCGTTGTAAGTGGACATACCGCAAAACATGCGCGTGGAAAATCATAACGCAAATGTATTGAGGGTAAAAAACCAACGAATTTTGAAAAATGTAGTTTGAAAAACTTGGAAGGAAATTATATAGAGAAAATTTACGATTTCAGCAAAAACACAAAAAATACTTAAAAACGAGAAGTTATCTTTGGAAATACCACATCAAATACTAGTTTAAATTATAACGATATAATTTATGATTTATAAGACAACGAAAAGAAGATAAAGTAAACACCTGCAGTTTTCAGTGGAATGGCAACAAAACGTACGCGTTGATAATAATAACAACTTTTTTTCGATCGAAAAATCAACGCATTAAAAAAAAATACGCGATTTCATCGAAAATACGTAGGAAGATGAAATCGAGCAGTTTTCTGTGGAAATACCACATAAAACAAGTGTTCAATTTAACGGACATATTTTCGATAGATAAATCAACGAATGATGAAGAATGGCGCTTCAAACAATGAAATTGAAAAATTTTTAAGAAAATACGAGATTACATTGAAAATACGAAGTTTGAAAGAGAACTAGCGGTTCTCAGTGAACTCGCCACAAAACATGCGCGCTTAAAATCAAAACACAAATTTCTGCAATTAAAAATTCAACGAATTTTGAAAAAAAGTAGTTCTATATACTTGAAAGGAATATATTGAGAGATTATTAACGATCACATCGAAAAACACGAAAATTAAATATAAATGAGCTGTTCTCAAGTGGAAATACCGATTTAAATGCGTGTTAAAATTAAAACGACATACTCTGCGTTGAGAAAATACGTCAATGCATAAAAAATATGATGATTGATAAAAACTACCAGTTTTCAGTGTACTCGCCTCAAAACATAAATGTTTAAATAATTAAACATATTTAGCGATTGAAAATTTAACGAATTTTGGAAAAAGGAGGTCGAAATACTTAAAAGGAAAATAATGAGAGAAAATTACCGATTCCATCAAAAACACGAAAATTAAATAAAAAGAGCTGTTCTCTGTGGTAATACCAATTTAAAATCCGTGGTTAAAATTAAAACGATATATTTTGCGGTGGAGAAATCAACGAATGATGAAAAAATGGGTTTGAAATTTAACGCTTTCATCAAAAACACGGAAAACAATAAACGAGTTGTGTTATGTGGAAAAACCATTAATACGTGTTTACATTCAATAAAACGTATTTTTCGATGGGAGAAATTAACAAATCATGAAAAAAGGGCTTTAAAAACTTAACGATTTCATTGAAAACCCACGGAAAAAAGATAAAAACCGAGCACTTTTATGTGGAAACTACACTTCAAAAACTTGTTTAAATTAAAACGACATTTTTAGCGTTGAAGAAATAGAGGAAAAAGGAGTTTGATTTACCTAAATTGAAGAAATTTAGAGAGAGTACGCGTTTTAATCGAAAATACGAACATTCGATAAAAATAGCCTTTTTAGTGGACATGCCGCAAAAACATGCGCCACCAACGTTTGCGGTTTAAAAACAAACCAATTTTGTAAAAAGTAGTTAGAAAAACTTGCAGGGGAATAATTGAGAGAAAATTTACGATTTCACCAAAAACAACAAAAAATACATAAAATCGAGGAGTTCTCCGTGGAACGCCCACATCAAATACTGGTTTAAGTTATAACGATAAAATTTGCGATGTAAAAGACAACGAATGGGGAAAAAAAGAGTTAAAATGACTTGAGTTGAAAAAAAATGTTGAGAAAATACGTGAATGCATGAAAAATGCGATGATTGAATAAAAACTAGCAGTTTTCAGTGGACTCGCCACAAAACATACGCGTTTCAAATACTCCAACCTATATTTCTGATTGAAAAATGAACGAATTTTGAATAAAGTAGTTTGGAAATACAACATTAAATACGTGTTGAAATAAAATGACATATTTTGCGATTGAGAAATCAGCGAATGATGAATTAAGGAGTTTGAAATTTAACGATTATATCGAAAACACAAAATTTAAATAATAACGATCTATTTTCGGTGGAAACTCCACTTCAAATACTTGTTTAAATTAAAACGACATTTTAGCGAGGGAGATATAAACGAAAAAAGTGTTTTATTTACTTAAATTGAAGAAATTTAGAGAAAGTACGCGTTTTCATCAAAATACGATTATTGGATGAAAACTAGCCGTATTCAGTGGACATGCCGCAAAACATGCGCGTGGAAAATGATAACACCAATGTTTGCCGGTAAAAAACCAACGAATCTGAAAAAAGTTGTTTGAGAAACTTGTAGGAAAGAAATTGAAAGAAAATTTACCATTTCACAAAAAAACATAAAAACAAGGAGTTCTCTGTGGAAATCCATCATCAAATACTAGTTTAAATTATAAAGATATAATTTGCGATGTAAAAGACAAAGATTAATGAAAAACGGTTTTTGAAAACCTTGAATTGAAAAAACGTTGATAAATTGATTCATCGAAAATAAAAAGAGAAACTAAACGCTTGCAGTTTTCAGTGGAATGGACCAAAACATACGCGTGGATAATATTAACAATTATTTTTCGATTGAAAAAATCAACGCATTAAAAAAAATACGCGATTTCATCGAAAATACGTAGGAAGCTGAAATCGAGCAGTTTTTCTGTGGAAATACCACATAAAACAAGTGTTCAAATTAACGGACATATTTTCGATAGATAAATCAACGAATGATGAAGAAAGGCGCTTGAATCAATGAAATTGAAAAAAGTTAGAGAAAATACAAAATTACATCGAAAATACGAAGATTGAAAAAGAACTAACAGTTCTCAGTGAACTCGCCACAAAACATGCGCGCTTAAATTCATCACACCCAATTTGTGCGATTGAAAATTCAACGAATTTTGAAAAAAGTAGTTCCATATACTTGAAAGGAAAATATTGAGTGAAAATTAACGATCACATAAAAAACACGAAATTTTAAAAAACCGAGATGTTCTCTGTGGAAGTACCAATTTAAATGCGTGTCAAAATTAAAACGACATACTCCGCGAAAAAGAAATCATCGAATGATGTTTCAAAAAGGTGTTTGAAACTCTTGAAAGGAAATTATCGAGGATAAATAACGATTGCATCGAAAACACGAAAAGTAAATAAAGACGAGCAGTTTTCCGTTTGAATGCCACATAAATTACGTGTTTAAATTAAAACTTCATATTTTGCGGTGGAGAAATCAAGGAATGATGAATAAAGGGGTTTGAAATTTAACGATATCATCGAAAAACACGGGAAAAAATTAAACGAGTTGATTTATTTGGAAATACCACAACACACGTGTTTACATTAAAATAACGTATTTTTTCGATGGAGAAATTAACAAATCATGAAAACAGGAGTGTAAAATTTCACGATTTCATTGAAAACACGGAAAATAGATATAAACGAGCTCATTTCTGTTGAAACTCCACTGCAAATACTTGTTTAAATTAGACCGACATTTTAAGCGATGAGAAATAAACGAAAAAGGAGTTTGATTTACTTAAATTAAAGAAATTTAGAGAAAGAATGCGATTTTCATCCAAAATACGATCATTGGATGAAAACTAGCCGTTTTAAGTGGACACACCGCAAAACATTGCGCGTAGAAAATCATAACGCAAATGTTTGCAGTTAAAAAACCAACGAATTTGAAAAATGTTGTTTGAAAAACTTGGAAGGAAATTATTGAGAGAAAATTTACCTTTTCAGCCTTAAACACAAAGAAATCCATAAAATCGGGGAAATACCATTTTAAAAGCGTGTTAAAATTAAAAGGACATACTCTGCGATGAAGAAATCATCAAATGATGAAAATAGGTGTTTTAAATACTTATATTAAATATATTTAGAGAAAATACGCATTTCATCGAAAATACGAAGATTGATAAAAAGCTAGCAGTTTTCAGTGTACTCACCACAAAACATACGTGTTTTAAAAATTACCCATATTTTGCGATTGAAATTTTAAGGAATAACCGAAAAAGGTAGTATGTAACTCTTGAAAGGAGAATATCAAGGGTAAAATAACGATTGCATCGAAATCACGAAAAGTAAATAAAGACGAGCCAGTTGTCCGTTAAATAGCACATAAATTACGTGTTTAAATTAAAACTACATATTTTGCGGTGGAGAAATCAACATATGATGAAAAAATGAGTTTGAAATTTAACTATATCATCGAAACATGGAAAAAATTAAACGAGTAGTTTTATTTAATAATACGAGAGAATTACTTGATTACATTAAAAAAACGTATTTTTCCAAAACCAACGAATTATTAAAAAAGAAGTTTGATAAACTTGGAAAGAAATAATTGAGAGAAAATTTACGAAATCACCCAAAAAAACAAAAAATACATAAAATCAAGAGTTCTTCGTGGAAATCCCACATCAAATACTAGTTTAAATTATAACGATATAATTTGCGATGTATAAGACAACGATGAGGAAAAAAAAGAGTTAAAATGAATTGAATTGAAAAAATGTTAAGAAAATACGTGAATGCATGAAAAATGCGATGATTGAATAAAAACTAGCAGTTTTCAGTGGACTCGCCCCAAAACATTCGCGGTTTCAAATAATCCGACCCACATTCCGATTGAAAAATCAACGAATTTTGAATAAAGTAGTTTGGAAATACAACATTACATACGTGTTGAAATAAGACAACATAGTTTGCGATGGAGAAATCAACGAATGATGAAAGAAGAAGTTTTAAATTTACCGATTATATCGAAGGAAATTATTGATTCACTTAAATTAAAGAAATTTAGAGGAAAGAACGCGTTTTCATCCAAAGTACGATCATTGGATGAAAACTAGCCGTTTTAAGTGGACACAGACCGCAAAACATGCGCGTGGAAAATCATAACGCAAATGTTTGAGGGTAAAAAACCAACGAATTTTGAAAAATGTAGTTTGAAAAACTTGGAAGGAATTATATAGAGAAAATTTACGATTTCAGCAAAAACACAAAAAATACTTAAAAACGAGAAGTTATCTTTGGAAATACCACATCAAATACTAGTTTAAATTATAACGATATAATTTATGATTTATAAGACAACGAAAAGAAGATAAAGTAAACACTTGCAGTTTTCAGTGGAATGGCAACAAAACGTACGCGTAGATAATAATAACAACTTTTTTTCGATCGAAAAATCATTGGATTAAAAAAAAATACGCGATTTCTTCGAAAATACGTAGATTGAATAAAAACGAGCAGTTTTCTGTGGAAATACCACATAAAACCCGTGTTCAAATTAACGAAACTAATTTCGATAGATAAATCCACGAATGATGAAGAATGGCCAAACAATGAAATTGAAAAAAGTTAAAGAAAATACGAGATTACATTGAAAATACGAAGATTGAAAGAGAACTAGCGGTTCTCAGTGAACTCGCCACAAAACATGCACGCTTAAAATCAAAACACAAATTTCTGCTATTAAAAATTCAACGAATTTTGAAAAAGTAGTTCTATATACTTGAAAGGAATATATTGAGAGGATATTAACGATCACATCGAAAACACGAAAATTAAATATAAACGAGCTGTTCTCTGTGGAAATACCGATTTAAATGCGTGTTAAAATTAAAACGACATACTCTGCGTTGAGAAAATACGTGAATGCATAAGAAATACG
Organism: Hetaerina americana; assembly: GCF_022747635.1. Classification (NCBI taxonomy): domain Eukaryota; kingdom Metazoa; phylum Arthropoda; class Insecta; order Odonata; family Calopterygidae; genus Hetaerina; species Hetaerina americana. Next base: position 5,687 of record NW_027287614.1, read on the forward strand.
ATGATTGAATAAAAACTACCAGTTTTCAGTGTACTCGCCTGAAAACATACGTGTTTAAATAATTAACCATATTTAGCGATTGAAAATTTAACGAATTTTGAAAAAAAGGAGGTCGAAATACTTAAAAGGAAAATAATGAGAGAAAATTACCGATTCCATCAAAAACACGAAAATTAAATAAAAAGAGCTGTTCTCTGTGGTAATACCAATTTAAAATCCGTGTAAAATTAAAACGATATATTTTGCGGTGAGAAATCAACGAATGATGAAAAATGGGTTTTGAAATTTAACGATATCATCAAAAACACGGAAAATAATGAAACGAGTTGTGTTATGTGGAAAAACCATTAATACGTGTTTACATTCAATATAACGTATTTTTCGATGGAGAAATTAACAAATCATGAAAAAAGGGCTTTAAACTTAACGATTTCATTGAAAACACGGAAAAAAGATAAAAACGAGCACTTTTATGTGGAAACTACACTTCAAAAACTTGTTTAAATTAAAACGACATTTTTAGCGTTGAAGAAATAGAGGAAAAAGGAGTTTGATTTACCTAAATTGAAGAAATTTAGAGAGAAAACGCGTTTTAATCGAAAATACGATCATTGGATAAAAAATAGCCTTTTTAGTGGACATGCCGCAAAACATGCGCCACCAATGTTTGCGGTTTAAAAACAAACCAATTTTGTAAAAAGTAGTTAGAAAAACTTGCAGGGAAATAATTGAGAGAAAATTTACGATTTCACCAAAAACACAAAAAATACATAAATCGAGGAGTTCTCCGTGGAACGCCCACATCAAATACTGGTTTAAGTTATAACGATATAATTTGCGATGTAAAAGACAACGAATGGGGAAAAAAAGAGTTAAAATGACTTGAGTTGAAAAAATGTTGAGAAAATACGTGAATGCATGAAAAATGCGATGATTGAATAAAAACTAGCAGTTTTCAGTGGACTCGCCACAAAACATACGCGTTTCAAATACTCCAACCTATATTCCGATTGAAAAATGAACGAATTTGAATAAAGTAGTTTGGAGTGTTGAAATAAAACGACATATTCTGCGATTGAGAAATCAGCGAATGATGAATGAAGGAGTTTGAAATTTAACGATTATATCGAAAACACGGAATTTAAATAATAACGATCTATTTTCGGTGGAAACTCCACTTCAAATACTTGTTTAAATTAAAACGACATTTTAGCGAGGGAGATATAAACGAAAAAAGTGTTTTATTTACTTAAATTGAAGAAATTTAGAGAAAGTACGCGTTTTCATCCAAAATACGATTATGGATGAAAACTAGCCGTATTCAGATGGACATGCCGCAAAACATGCGCGTGGAAAAAGATAACACCAATGTTTGCCGGTAAAAAACCAACGAATTCTGAAAAAAGTTGTTTGAAAAACTTGTAGGAAAGTAATTGAAAGAAAATTTACCATTTCACAAAAAAAAACATAAAAACAAGGAGTTCTCTGTGGAAATCCATCATCAAATACTAGTTTAAATTATAAAGATATAATTTGCGATGTAAAAGACAAAGATTAATGAAAAACGTTGCTTGAAAACCTTGAATTGAAAAAATGTTGATAGATTGATTTCATCGAAAATAAAAAGAGAAACTAAACGCTTGCAGTTTTCAGTGGAATGGACCAAAACATACGCGTGGATAATATTAGCAATTATTTTTCGATTGAAAAATCAACGCATTAAAAAAAATACGCGATTTCATCGAAAATACGTAGGAAGATGAAATCGAGCAGTTTTCTGTGGAAATACCACATAAAACAAGTGTTCAAATTAACGGACATATTTTCGATAGATAAATCAACGAATGATGAAGAAAGGCGCTTGAATCAATGAAATTGAAAAAAGTTAGAGAAAATACAAAATTACATCGAAAATACGAAGATTGAAAAAGAACTAACAGTTCTCAGTGAACTCGCCACAAAACATGCGCGCTTAAATTCATCACACCAATTTGTGCGATTGAAAATTCAACGAAATTTGAAAAAAGTAGTTCGATATACTTGAAAGAAAATATTGAGTGAAAATTAACGATCACATAAAAACACGAAAATTTAAAAAACCGAGCTGTTCTCTGTGGAAGTACCAATTTAAATGCGTGTCAAAATTAAAACGACATACTCCGCGAAAAAGAAATCATCGAATGATGTTTCAAAAAGGTGTTTGAAACTCTTGAAAGGAAATTATCGAGGATAAATAACGATTGCATCGAAAACACGAAAAGTAAATAAAGACGAGCAGTTTTCCGTTTGAATGCCACAAATTACGTGTTTAAATTAAAACTTCATATTTTACGGTGGAGAAATCAAGGAATGATGGATAAAGGGGTTTGAAATTTAACGATATCATCGAAAACACGGGAAAAAATTAAACGAGTTGATTTATTTGGAAATACCACAACACACGTCTTTACTTAAAATAACGTATTTTTCGATGGAGAAATTAACAAATCATGAAAAAAGGAGTGTAAAATTTCACGATTTCATTGAAAACACGGAAAATAGATATAAACGAGCTCATTTCTGTTGTAACTCCACTGCAAATACTTGTTTAAATTAGACCGACATTTAAGCGATGGAGAAATAAACGAAAAAGGAGTTTGATTTACTTAAATTATAGAAATTTAGAGAAGGAACGCGATTTCATCCAAAATACGATCATTGGATGAAAACTAGCCGTTTTAAGTGGACACACCGCAAAACATGCGCGTAGAAAATCATAACGCAAATGTTTGAGGGTAAAAAACCAACGAATTTTGAAAAATGTAGTTTGAAAAACTTGGAAGGAAATTATTGAGAGAAAATTTACCTTTTCAGCTTAAACACAAAGAAATCCCATAAAATCGAGGAAATTACCATTTTAAAAGCGTGTTAAAATTAAAAGGACATACTCTGCGATGAAGAAATCATCAAATGATGAAAATAGGTGTTTTAATTACTTAAATTAAATATATTTAGAGAAAATACGCATTTCATCGAAAATACGAAGATTGATAATAAGGTAGCAGTTTTCAGTGTACTCACCACAAAACATACGTGTTTTAAAAAATTACCCATATTTTGCGATTGAAATTTTAAGGAATACCGAAAAGTGTAGTATGTAACTCTTGAAAGGAGAATATCTAGGGTAAAATAACGATTGCATCGAAATCACGAAAAGTAAATAAAGACGAGCAGTTGTCCGTTTAAATAGCACATAAATTACGTGTTTAAATTAAAAACTACATATTTTGCGGTGGAGAAATCAACATATGATGAAAAAAATGAGTTTGAAATTTAACTATATTATCGAAAACATGGAAAAAAATTAAACGAGTAGTTTTATTTAATAATACCAGAAAATTACTTGATTACATTAAAAAAAACGTATTTTTTCCAACAACCAACAACGAATTATTAAAAAAGAAGTTTGATAAACTTGGAAAAAAATAATTGAGAGAAAATTTACGAAATCACCCAAAAAAACAAAAAATACATAAAATCAAGGAGTTCTTCGTGGAAATCCCACATCAAATACTAGTTTAAATTATAACGATATAATTTGCGATGTATAAGACAACGAATGAGGAAAAAAAAGAGTTAAAATGACTTGAATTGAAAAAATGTTAAGAAAATACGTGAATGCATGAAAATGCGATGATTGAATAAAAACTAGCAGTTTTCAGTGGACTCGCCCCAAAACATTCGCGTTTCAAATAATCCGACATACATTCCGATTGAAAAATCAACGAATTTTGAATAAAGTAGTTTGGAAATACAACATTAAATACATGTTGAAATAAGACAACATAGTTTGCGATGGAGAAATCAACGAATGATGAAAGAAGAAGTTTTAAATTTAACGATTATATCGAAGGAAATTATTGATTCACTTAAATTAAAGAAATATAGAGAAAGAACGCGTTTTCATCCAAATACGATCATTGGATGAAAACTAGCCGTTTTAAGTGGACACACCCGCAAAACATGCGCGTGGAAAATCATAACGCAAATGTTTGAGGGTAAAAAACCAACGAATTTTGAAAAATGTAGTTTGAAAAACTTGGAAGGAAATTATATAGAGAAAATTTACGATTTCAGCAAAAACACAAAAAATACTTAAAAACGAGAAGTTATTATTTGGAAATACCACATCAAATAATAGTTTAAATTATAACGATATAATTTATGATTTATAAGACAACGAAAAGAAGATAAAGTAAACACCTGCAGTTTTCAGTGGAATGGCAACAAAACGTACGCGTTGATAATAATAACAACTTTTTTTCGATCGAAAAATCAACGGATTAAAAAAAAATACGCGATTTCTTCAGAAAATAAGGTAGATTGAATAAAAACGAGCAGTTTTCTTTGAGAAATACCACATAACAACCCGTGTTCAAATTTACGAACATATTTTCGATAGATAAATCCACGAATGATGAAGAATGGCCAAACAATGAAATTGAAAAAAGTTAAAGAAAATACGAGATTACATTGAAAATACGAAGATTGAAAGAGACCTAGCGGTTCTCAGTGAAGTCGCCACAATACATGCACGCTAGAAATCAAAACACAAATTTCTGCTATTAAAAATTCAACGAATTTTGAAAAAGTAGTTCTATATACTTGAAAGGAAAATATTTAGAGATTATTAACGATCACATCGAAAACACGAAAATTAAATATAAACGAGCTGTCCTCAGTGGAAATACCGTTTTAATGCGTGTTAAAATTAAAACGACATACTCTGCGTTGAGAAAATACGTGAATGCATAAGAAATACGATGATTGAATAAAAACTACCAGTTTCAGTGTACTCGCCTCAAAACATACGTGCTTAAATAATTACCCATATTTAGCGATTGAAAATTTAACGAATTTTGAAAAAAGGAGGTCGAAATACTTACAAGGAAAATAATGAGAGAAAATTACCGATTCCATCAAAAACACGAAAATTAAATAAAAAGAGCTGTTCTCTGTGGTAATACCAATTTAAAATCCATGTTAAAATTAAAACGATATATTTTTGCGGTGGAGAAATCAACGAATGATGAAAAAATGGGTTTGAAATTTAACGTTATCATCAAAAACACGGAAAATAATGAAACGAGTTGTGTTATGTGGAAAAACCATTAATACGTGTTTACATTCAATATAACGTATTTTTCCGATGGAGAAATTAACAAATCATGAAAAAAAGGGCTTTAAACTTAACGATTTCATTGAAAACACGGAAAAAAAGATAAAAACGACCCCTTTTATGTGGAAACTACACTTCAAAAACTTGTTTAAATTAAAACGACATTTTTAGCGTTGAAGAAATAAAGGAAAAAGGAGTTTGATTTACCTAAATTGAAGAAATTTAGAGAGAGTACGCGTTTTAAAATCGAAAATACGATCATTGGATAAAAAATAGCCTTTTTAGTGGACATGCCGCAAAACATGCGCCACCAATGTTTGCGGTTTAAAAACAAACCAATTTTGTAAAAAGTAGTTAGAAAAACTTGCAGGGAAATAATTAAGAGAAAATTTACGATTTCACCAAAAACACAAAAAATACATAAAATCGAGGAGTTCTCCGTGGAACGCCCACATCAAATACTGGTTTAAGTTATAACGATATAATTTGCGATGTAAAAGACAACGAATGAGGAAAAAAAGAGTTAAAAAATGACTTGAGTTGAAAAAATGTTGAGAAAATACGTGAATGCATTACAAAATACGATAATTGAATAAAAACTATCAGTTTTCAATGTACTCGCCTCAAAACATACGTGTTTAAATAATTAACCATATTTTGCGATTAATAATTTAACGAATTTTGAAAAAAAGTAGTTCGAAATACTAAAAGGAAAATATGGAGAGAAAATTACCGATTCCATCAAAAACACGAAAATTAAATAAAAAGAGCTGTTCTCTGTGGTAATACCAATTTAAATGCGTGTTAAAATTAAAACGATATATTTTGCGGTGGAGAAATCAACGAATGATGAAAAAATGGGTTTGAAATTTAACGATATCATCAAAAACACGGAAAATAATGAAACGAGTTGTGTTATGTGGAAAAACCATTAATACGTGTTTACATTCAATATAACGTATTTTTCGATGGAGAAATTAACAAATCATGAAAAAAGGGCTTTAAAACTAACGATTTCATTGAAAACACGGAAAAAAAAAGATAAAAACGAGCACTTTTATGTGGAAACTCCACTTCAAAAACTTGTTTAAGTTAAAACGACATTTTTAGCGTTGGAGAAATAAACGAAAAAGGAGTTTGATTTACCTGAATTGAAGAAATGTAGAAAGAGTACGCGTTTTAATCCAAATACGATTATTAAATGAAAACTAGCTGTTTTCAGTGGACATGCCGCAAAACATTCGCGTGGAAAATCATAACACCAATGTTTGCCGGTAAAAAACCAACGAATTTTGAAAAAAGTAGTTCGAAATACTTAAAAGGAGAATATTGAGAGAAAATTACCGATTCCATTTAAAAGACGAAAATTAAATAAAAAGAGCTGTTCTCTGTGGTAATACCAATTTAAAATGCGTGTTAAAATTAAAACGATATATTTTGCGGTGGAGAAATCAACGAATGATGAAAAAATGGGTTTGAAATTTAACGATATCATCAAAAACACGGAAAATAATTAAATTAGTTGTTTTATGTGGAAAAACCATTAATACGTGTTTACATTCAATATAACGTATTTTTCGATGGAGAAATTAACAAATCATGAAAAAAGGGCTTTAAAACTTAACGATTTCATTGAAAACACAAAAAAAAGATAAAAACGAGCACTTTAATGTGGAAACTCCACTTCAAAAACTTGTTTAAGTTAAAACGACATTTTTAGCGTTGGAGAAATAAACGAAAAAGGAGTTTGATTTACCTGAATTGAAGAAATGTAGAAAGAGTACGCGATTTAATCGAAAATACGATCATTGGATAAAAAATAGCCTATTTAGTGGACATGCCGCAAAACATGCGCCACCAATGTTTGCGGTTTAAAAACAAACCAATTTTGTAAAAAGTAGTTAGAAAAACTTGCAGGGAAATAATTGAGAGAAAATTTACGATTTCACCAAAAACACAAAAAGTACATAAAATCGAGGAGTTCTCCGTGGAACGCCCACATCAAATACTGGTTTAAGTTATAACGATATAATTTGCGATGTAAAAGACAACGAATGAGGAAAAAAAGAGTTAAAATGACTTGAGTTGAAAAAATGTTGAGAAAATACGTGAATGCATGAAAAATGCGATGATTGAATAAAAACTAGCAGTTTTCAGTGGACTCGCCACAAAACATACGCGTTTCAAATACTCCAACCTATATTCTGATTGAAAAATGAACGAATTTTGAATAAAGTAGTTTGGAAATACTACATTAAATACGTGTTGAAATAAAACGACATATTTTGCGATTGAGAAATCAGCGAATGATGAATTAAGGAGTTTGAAATTTAACGATTATATCGAAAACACAAAATTTAAATAATAACGATCTATTTTCTGTGGAAACTCCACTTCAAATACTTGTTTAAATTAAAACGACATTTTAGCGAGGGAGATATAAACGAAAAAAGTGTTTTATTTACTTAAATTGAAGAAATTTAGAGAAAGTACGCGTTTTCATCCAAAATACGATTATTGGATGAAAACTAGCCGTATTCAGTGGACATGCCGCAAAACATGCGCGTGGAAAATGATAACACCAATGTTTGCCGGTAAAAAACCAACGAATTTTGAAAAATGTAGTTTGAAAAACTTGGAAGGAAATTATTGAGAGAAAATTTACCTTTTCAGCTTAAACACAAAGAAATCCATAAAATCGAGGAAATACCATTTTAAAAGCGTGTTAAAATTAAAAGGACATACTCTGCGATGAAGAAATCATCAAATCATGAAAATAGGTGTTTTAATTACTTAAATTAAATATATTTAGAGAAAATACGCATTTCATCGAAAATACGAGGATTGATAAAAAGCTAGCAGTTTTCAGTGTACTCACCACAAAACATACGTGTTTAAATAATTACCCATATTGTGCGATTGAAAATTTAACGAATTTTGAAAAAAGTAGTTCGAAATACTTAAAAGGAGAATATTGAGAGAAAATTACCGATTCCATTAAAAAGACGAAAATTAAATGAAAAGAGCTGTTCTCTGTGGTAATACCAATTTAAAATGCGTGTTAAAATTGAAACGATATATATTGCGGTGGAGAAATCAACGAATGATGAAAAAATGGGTTCGAAATTTAACGATATCATCGAAAACACGGGAAAAAATTAAACGAGTTGTTTTATTTGGAAATACCACAACACACGTGTTTACATTAAAATAACGTATTTTTCGATGGAGAAATTAACAAATCATGAAAAAAGGAGTGTAAAATTTCCCGATTTCATTGAAAACACGGAAAATAGATATAAACGAGCTCATTTCTGTTGTAACTCCAATGCAAATATTTGTTTAAATTAGACCGACATTTTAAGCGATGGAGAAATAAACGAAAAAGGAGTTTGATTTACTTAAATTAAAGAAATTAGAGAAAGAACGCGATTTCATCCAAAATACGATCATTGGATGAAAACTAGCCATTTTAAGTGGACACACCGCAAAACATGCACGTGGAAAATCATAACGCAAATGTTTGAGGGTAAAAAACCAACGAATTTGAAAAATGTAGTTTGAAAAACTTGGAAGGAAATTATTGAGAGAAAATTTACCTTTTCACCTTAAACACAAAGAAATCCATAAAATCACGGAAATACCATTTTAAATGCGTGTTAAAATTAAAAGGACATTCTCTGCGATGAAGAAATCACCAAATGATGAAAATAGGTGTTTTAATTACTTAAATTAAATATATTTAGAGAAAATACGCATTTCATCGAAAATACGAAGATTGATAAAAAGCTAGCAGTTTTCAGTGTACTCACCACAAAACATACGTGTTTTAAAAATTACCCATATTTTGCGATTGAAATTTAAGGAATACCGAAAAAGGTAGTATGTAACTCTTGAAAGGAGAAAATCTAGGGTAAAATAACGATTGCATCGGAATCAATAAAAGTAAATAAAGACGAGCAGTTGTCCGTTTAAATAGCACATAAATTACGTGTTTAAATTAAAACTACATATTTTGCGGTGGAGAAATCAACATATGATGAAAAAATGAGTTTGAAATTTAACTATATCATCGAAAACATGGAAAAAAATTAAACAAGTAGTTTTATTTAATAATACCAGAAAATTACTTGATTCCATTAAAAAAAACGTATTTTTCCAAAACCAACGAATTATTAAAAAAGAAGTTTGATAAACTTGGAAAGAAATAATTGAGAGAAAATTCACGAAATCACCCAAAAAAACAAAGAATACATAAAATCAAGGAGTTCTTCGTGGAAATCCCACATCAAATACTAGTTTAAATTATAACGATATAATTTGCGATGTTTAAGGCAACGAATGAGGAAAAAAAAGAGTTAAAATGACTTGAATTGAAAAAATGTTAAGAAAATACGTGAATGCATGAAAAATGCGATGATGAATAAAAACTAGCAGTTTTCAGTGAACTCGCCCCAAAACATTCGCGTTTCAAATAATCCGACCTACATTCCGATTGAAAAATCAACGAATTTTGAAAAAAGTAGTTTGGAAATACAACATTAAATACGTGTTGAAATAAGACAACAGTTTGCGATGGAGAAATCAACGAATGATGAAAGAAGAAGGTTTAAATTTAACGATTATATCGAAGGAAATTATTGATTCACTTAAATTAAAGAAATGTAGAGAAAGTACGCGTTTTCATCCAAAATACGATTATTGGATGAAAACTAGCCGTATTCAGTGGACATGCCGCAAAATATGCGCGTAAAAAATCATAACACCAATGTTTGCCGGTAAAAAACCAAAGAATTCTGAAAAAAGTTGTTTGAAAAGTTTGTAGGAAAGTAATTGAAAGAAAATTTACCATTTCACAAAAAACATAAAAACAAGGAGTTCTCTGTGGAAATCCATCATCAAATACTTGTTTAAATTATAACGATATAATTTGTGATTTAAAAGACAACGAAAAAGAGATAAAGTAAAAACTTGCAGTTTTCAGTGGAATGGCAAGAAAACGTACGCGTTGATAATAATAACAACTTTTTTTCGGTCGAAAAATCAACGGATTAAAAAAATAATACGCGATTTCTTCGAAAATACGTAGATCGAATAAAAACGAGCAGTTTTCTGTGGAAATACCACATAAAACCCGTGTTCAAATTAACGAACATATTTTCGATAGATAAATCAACGAATGTTGAAGAATGGCGCTTCAAACAATGAAATTGAAAAATTTTTAAGAAAATACGAGATTACATTGAAAATACGAAGATTGAAAGAGAACTAGCGGTTCTCAGTGAACTCGCCACAAAACATGCGCGCTTAAAATCAAAACACAAATTTCTGCTATTAAAAATTCAACGAATTTTGAAAAAAGTAGTTCTATATACTTGAAAGGGAAATATTGAGAGATTATTAACGATCACATCGAAAACACGAAAATTAAATATAAACGAGCTGTTCTCAGTGGAAATACCGATTTAAATGCGTGTTAAAATTAATGCGACATACTCTGCGTTGAGAAAATACGTGAATGCATAAAAAATACGATGATTGAATAAAAACTACCAGTTTTCAGTGTACTCGCCTCAAAACATGCGTGTTTAAATAATTAACCATATTTTGCGATTAAAAATTTAACGAATTTTGAAAAAAGTAGTTCGAAATACTTAAAAGGAAATAATTGAGAGAAAATTACCTATTGCATCAAAAACACGAAAATTAAATAAAAAGAGCTGTTCTCTGTGGTAATACCAAAATTAAAATGCGTGTTAAAATTAAAACGATATATTTTGCGGTGGAGAAATCAACGAATGATGAAAAAATGGGTTTGAAATTTAACGATATCATCGAAAACACGGAAAATAATTAAACTAGTTGTTTTATTTGGAAATACCACAAAATACGTGTTTACATTAAAATAACGAATTTTTCGATCGAAAAATTAGCAAATCATGAAAAAAGGAGTGTAAAACTTAACGATTTCATTGAAAAAACGGAAAAAAGATAAAAACCGGCTGTTTTCTGTGGAAACTCCACTTCTAATACTTGTTTAAATTAAAACGACATTTTTAGCGATGGAGAAATAAACGAAAAAGGAGTTTGATTTACTTAAATTGAAGAAATACTATTTTGATCAAAACGTTCCCGGAATAACCACCGTTTGGCGCTTCCATCGTTCCGATTTGAGTTCCGTTTTTTTGTTAAATTGGTACATCTGTTGTTGATATTCCCTTTAAATCTTAGTGTCATAACTTGACATTTGCAAAAGTTACGTAACCAAGAGTACATCTATCTCTGTGTGTGTTGGCGATTTTTTACAATTGCAGAAATGGATTTAAATTTACAACAACGAACTTGTATTAAATTTTGCGTAAAAAACGGATTTAGTGGCGCACGGACGTTGGAAATGTTGGAAAAGTGTTTCGGCAACGATTCTCTAAAAAAACGGTCGTTTACCAGTGGCACGTGCGGTTCAGAAGTGGTCGTGAGTCAATCGAAGATGATGAACGCAGTGGCAGACCATCGACATCGAAAGTCGGTGACAAAGAAATGTTGGTCAATACCGCAAATTAACCATCAGAGAAATAGCGGAGGACTTGAACATTGCCTATGGATCCGCCCAAGACATTGTGGTTAATGATTTGGGTTTCCGTCGTGTAGCAGCAAAGTTGGTGCCAATTTCATGCAAAAAAGAGACCGTGTTGACGTCGCAAAAGACATGATTTGCGAGGCTGAATCCGATCCCAAATTCATCAAAAGGATCATTACTGGAGACGAGACGTGGGTTTATGAGTACGACACGCAATCCAGACATCAGGCAAGTGAATGGCGTTCACCAAATTAGCCGAGACCAAAAAAACCACGTCGTTTACAGTCAAAAAAGAAGGCAATGCTGACGGTTTTCATGGATTACAACGGTGTAGTGCATCATGAATTTTTGCCAGAAGACCAGACAGTAAACAAAGAGTATTATTTGGGCGTTATGAGACGTTTTCGTGAAGCAATTCGCCGAAAGAGACCAGTAATGTGGGCAGAAAACTCGTGCATTTTGCACCATGTTAACGCACCGTCGCATAGTGCTATCATTATTCGTAATTTTTTGACGAAAAATGCAACAAATACCATCCAACAGCCACCGAATTCACCTGATTTGGCTCCCTGTGACTTCTTTCTGTTCAATCGAGTTAAAAAACCATTACGGGGAACGCGTTTTAGCAGCCGAGAGGAAGTAATGGAAAAATCGTAGGAATGGATTGGATGGACATACCGAAATCCGAATATAAAAAATGTTTCGAGGATTGGATCAAGCGCTGGCATAAGTGTGTTGCAGTCGATGGGGATTACTTTCAAGGGGACAATATAGATTTAGATGAATAAACTTGTATTTTTAATTTTCTGAATAAATTCCGGGAAATTTTTGATCAAGGTAGTATAGAGAAAGTACGCGTTTACATCCAAAATACGATCATTGGATAACAACTAGCCTTTTTAGTGGACATGCCGCAAAACATGGGCCACCAATGTTTGAGGTTAAAAAACAAACGAATTTTGAAAAAAAAGTAGTTAGAAAAACTTGCAGGGAAATAATTGAGAGAAAATTTACGATTTCACCAAAAACACAAAAAATACATTAAATCGAGGAGTTCTCCGTGGAAATCCCACATCAAATACTAGTTTAAATTGTAACGATATAATTTGCGATGTAAAAGACAACGAATGAGGAAAAAAAGAGTTAAAATGACTTGAGTTGAAAAAATGTTGAGAAAATACGTGAATGCATGAAAAATGCGATGATTGAATAAAAACTAGCAGTTTTCAGTGGACTCGCCACAAAACATACTCCAACCTATATTCCGATTGAAAAATGAACGAATTTTGAATAAAGTAGTTTGGAAATACTACATTATATACGTGTTGAAATAAAACGACATATTTTGCGATTGAGAAATCAACGAATGATGAATGAAGGAGTTTGAAATTTAACGATTATATCGAAAACACGGAATTTAAATAATAACGATCTATTTTCTGTGGAAACTCCACTTCAAATACTTGCTTAAATTAAAACGATATATTTAGCGAAGGAGATATAAACGAAAAAAGTGTTTTATTTACTTAAATTGAAGAAATTTAGAGAAAGTACGCGTTTTCATCCAAAATACGATTATTGGATGAAAACTAGCCGTATTCAGTGGACATGCCGCAAAACATGCGCGTGAAAATCATAACACCAATGTTTGCCGGTAAAAAACCAACGAATTCTGAAAAAAGTTTTTGAAAAACTTGTAGGAAAGTAATTGGGAGAAAATTTACCATTTCACAAAAAAACATAAAAACAAGGAGTTCTCTGTGGAAATCCATCATCAAATACTAGTTTAAATTTAAAGATATAACTTGCGTTGTAAAATACAAAGAATAATGAAAAACGTCTTTTGAAAACCTTGAATAGAAAAAATGTAAATTGATTGATTTCATCGAAAATAGGAAGATAAAGAAAAAACTAGCAGTTTTACAGTGGAATGTCAACAAAACATTCTCGTTGATAATAATAACAACTATTTTTCGATTGAAAAATAAACGTATTTAAAAAAATCGCGATTTCATCGAAAATACGTAGATAGAATAAAAACGAGCAGTTTTCTGTGAAAATACCACATAAAACAAGTTTTCAAATTTACGGACATATTTTCGATAGATAAATCAACGAATGATGAAGAAAGGCGCTTGAAAAAATGAAATTAAAAAAGTGAGAGAAAATACGATATTACATCGAAAATACGAAGATTGAAAGAGAACTAGCTGTTCTCAGTGAACTCGCCACAAAACATGCGCGCTGGAAAAAATCACACCAATATCTGCTATTAAAAATTCAACGAATTATGAAAAAAGTTTGTTAGATATACTTGAAAGGAAAATATTGAGAGAAAATTAACGGTACATAAAAAACACGAAAATTTAAAAAACCGAGCTGTTCTTTGTGGAAGTACCAATTTAAATGCGTGTTAAAATTAAAAGGACATACTCTGCGATGAAGAAATCATCAAATGATGAAAATAGGTGTTTTAATTACTTAAATTAAATATATTTAGAGAAAATACGCATTTCATCGAAAATACTAAGATTGATAAAAAGCTAGCAGTTTTCAGTGTACTCGCCACAAAACATACGTGTTTTAAAAATTACCCATTTTTTGCGATTGAAATTTCAAGGAATACCGAAAAAAGTGGTTTGTAACTCTAGAAAGGATAATATCAAGGGTAAAATAACGATTGCATTGAAATCACGAAAAGTAAATAAAGACGAGTGGTTGTCCGTATAAATACCTGGAAAAACTTGGAAGGACATTATTTAGAGAAAATTTACGATTTCAGCAAAAACACAAAAAATTCTTAAAAACGAAAAGTTATCTCTGGAAATACCACATCAAATACTAGTTCAAATTATAACGATATAATTTGTGATTTAAAAGACAACGAAAAGGATGTGGAATGGCAACAAAACGATCGCGTTGATAATAATAACAACTGTTTTTCGATCGAAAAATCAACGGGTTAAAAAAAAATACGCGATTTCTTCGAAAATACGTAGATTGAATAAAAAAGAGCAGTTTTCTGTTGAAATACCAGATAAAACCCGTGTTCAAATTAACGAACATATTTTCGATAGATAAATCAACGAATGATGAAGAATAGCGCTTCAAACAATGAAATTGAAAAAAGTTAAAGAAAATACGAGATTACATTGAAAATACGAAGATTGAAAGAGAACTAGCTGTTCTCAGTGAACTCGCCACAAAACATGCGCGCTTAAAATCAAAACACAAATTTCTGCTATTAAAATTCAACGAATTTTGAAAAAAGTAGTTCGATATACTTGAAAGGAAAATATTGAGAGATTATTAACGATCACATCGAAAACACGAAAATTAAATATAAACGAGCTGTTCTCAGTGGAAATACCGATTTAAATGCGTGTTAAAATTAATGCGACATACTCTGCGTTGAGAAAATACGTGAATGCATAAAAAATACGATGATTGAATAAAAACTACCAGTTTTCAGTGTACTCGCCTCAAAACATGCGTGTTTAAATAATTAACCATATTTTGCGATTAAAAATTTAACGAATTTTGAAAAAAGTAGTTCGAAATACTTAAAAGGAAATAATTGAGAGAAAATTACCTATTGCATCAAAAACACGAAAATTAAATAAAAAGAGCTGTTCTCTGTGGTAATACCAAAATTAAAATGCGTGTTAAAATTAAAACGATATATTTTGCGGTGGAGAAATCAACGAATGATGAAAAAATGGGTTTGAAATTTAACGATATCATCGAAAACACGGAAAATAATTAAACGAGTTGTTTTATTTGGAAATACCACAAAATACGTGTTTACATTAAAATAACGAATTTTTCGATCGAAAAATTAGCAAATCATGAAAAAAGGAGTGTAAAACTTAACGATTTCATTGAAAAAACGGAAAAAAGATAAAAACCGGCTGTTTTCTGTGGAAACTCCACTTCTAATAGTTGTTTCAATTAAAACGACATTTTTAGCTATGGAGAAATAAACGAAAAAGGAGTTTGATTTACTTAAATTGAAGAAATACTATTTTGATCAAAACGTTCCCGGAATAACCACCGTTTGGCGCTCTTATCGTTCCGATTTGAGTCCGGTTTTTTTTGTTAAATTGGTACATCTGTTGTTGATATTCCTTTTAAATCTTAGTGTCATAACTTGACATTTGCAAAAGTTACGTAACCAAGAGTACATCTATCTCTGTGTGTGTTGGCGATTTTTTACAATTGCAGAAATGGATTTAAATTTGCAACAACGAACTTGTATTAAATTTTGCGTAAAAAACGGATTTAGTGGCGCACGGACGTTGGAAATGTTGGAAAAGTGTTTCGGCAACGGTTCCCAAAAAAAACGGTCGTTTACCAGTGGCACGTGCGGTTCAGAAGTGGTCGTGAGTCAATCGAAGATGATGAACGCAGTGGCAGACCATTGACATCGAAAGTCGGTGAAAAAATTTATAAAGTAAAAGAAATGTTGGTCAATAACCGCAAATTAACCATCAGAGAAATAGCGGAGGACTTGAACATTGCCTATGGATCCGCCCAAGACATTGTGGTTAATGATTTGGGTTTCCGTCGTGTAGCAGCAAAGTTGCTGCCAATTTCATGCAAAAAAGAGACCGTGTTGACGTCGCAAAAGACATGATTTGCGAGGCTGAATCCGATCCCACATTCATCAAAAGGATCATTACTGGAGACGAGACGTGGGTTTATGAGTACGACACGCAATCCAGACATCAGGCAAGTGAATGGCGTTCACCAAATTAGCCGAGACCAAAAAAACCACGTCGTTTACAGTCAAAAAAGAAGGCAAAGCTGACGGTTTTCATGGATTACAACGGTGTAGTGCATCATGAATTTTTGCCAGAAGACCAGACAGTAAACAAAGAGTATTATTTGGGCGTTATGAGACGTTTTCGTGAAGCAATTCGCCGAAAGAGACCAGTAATGTGGGCAGAAAACTCGTGCATTTTGCACCATGTTAACGCACCGTCGCATAGTGCTATCATTATTCGTAATTTTTTGACGAAAAATGCAACAAATACCATCCAACAGCCACCGAATTCACCTGATTTGGCTCCCTGTGACTTCTTTCTGTTCAATCGAGTTAAAAAACCATTACGGGGAACGCGTTTTAGCAGCCGAGAGGAAGTAATGGAAAAATCGTAGGAATGGATTGGATGGACATACCGAAATCCGAATATAAAAAATGTTTCGAGGATTGGATCAAGCGCTGGCATAAGTGTGTTGCAGTCGATGGGGATTACTTTGAAGGGGACAATATAGATTTAGATGAATAAACTTGTATTTTTAATTTCCTGAATAAATTCCGGGAAATTTTTGATCAAGGTAGTATAGAGAAAGTACTCGTTTACATCCAAAATACGATCATTGGATAACAACTAGCCTTTTTAGTTGACATGCCGCAAAACATTCGCCACCAATGTTTGCGGTTAAAAAACAAATGTGACGTTGTGCTTGGCGCAGCGTCACTTGCCCAGTTCGAATACGCGCGCCCCTCTCGCGAGCCGTAGAACGGCGGGGCGCTATCTGTTGGCGCCGACAACGTATGTAAGAAAAAAGGAGAGCGGGGCGCGCCGCGCGCGGAGAGTGCCGGCCAACACGTGGGAAGCAGAGTTCGTTGTGAGATGCCCGAGAGAGAAGGTCGTGTGCTATCATCGTCGAGTCACCGACAGCCTGCGAACACCGGGGGTGCGCGTGCCAGCAACCGACCTCGCCGTGTGGGCCCCCCGCAGGCCCCGACCGGAACATCGGGAGCCAGCAGTCGAAAGCGAGGCGGCCATCTTCGGCTGCAGCCGAGCGGCCACCCAACATCGTGGCCCAGCAGGCGTCGGCACCGCGCGTCATGTTTGCTTGGGAGCGCCCACACCTTTTCTTGTGATAATAAATAGTTCTTGTCAAGTTTACTCGTCGTAGTCCATTTTTATGCGCCTCCTAGCGTCTCTCGTGATTTCAGCTGAAGAGCCGCTGCCCACCCCGGGGCACATAAAAGGTGAGCGAGCCCTCCCCTGGGACGAGGAGTGTGATGGGCCAGGTGACAGCCAGCGGCGTGACTCTGCGGCTAGCCATGCGGCTAGCCTGGCGCCCTCAAAACAAGTAGAGTCGCGGCCTCCCTTGTCTCGCGGTATCGGGGAAAATTTATCTATGAATTAAATACCGCGTCACAAATGGCGCCCAACGTGGGGCAGCCTTTCTATTGTTGTGCGAGAAAAGTGACAATTATATTTCGAGAGTGCGCATGCGGCGCGAGTGTAAAATGGCGTCGCGTCGGCCTTGACGAGGCAACAATGGTGTGAAGGAGAGCGAGCGGAGTGATATCGGCATGGTGTGCATAGCGTGTGTGTGAGCGGGAACGATGCGTGATTAACATCGCGCGAGCGCTAGTTATTACGTACAGCTCCTTCGCGAGCGGTACAAAATGTTTCTAACTGATTTATAAATTGGTCCTTTTTTTTCGCTATACATTTTCATGAAATTAAAAAAATTTAAAATTCTTTGTGAGGGAAGCAGTAAATAAGAGATTATAATTTCTACTCAATCTTTTGTACTTGTGGTTTGTGCGGGTACTTTGAGTGGTTGCTTGGCGTTGAGGGTGGGATGAAAGCTGTGAACATTCCCGAGGCGACTTGTTTCTAGTTAAGTTGCGGAGGGACGATCGGTTTCTAAGATTAACTACTATTAATGGCGTGAGGGAAGCTCCGTGCGTGGCCACGTATCCCCAGAGTGGCAGAGGATCCTTTGAAAAGAGGAAGTGGAGTTTGTAATTTTTGAATTTTGAGGTTAGGTTATGCTTTTAATATAGAATTCTGATTTATTCTACCCTATTTGTTATAATAACTGTAGAACAGGGAAATATCTTTAGATTAGGATTAAATATTTTCAGTAAGCGTATTTTAGGTTAGGTGGGGCAAATCCTTTAATTATTCAATAGGTTAAGAATTTTCTTCTTCCTAATTTACAATGGAGGGTGACACTGGATTTTTGGCGAGATATCAGAGAGATATGAGGGCACTGCTAGGGCATTCAGCGGTAAAGGCAGAATTTGAAATAATTAAGCAAATGAGTGAAGAAGAGGTGGAAAATGAGTTGTCAAGTAAAGGACACTCCTTGGTAGGGCCACTCTAAGTGCGCAAAGAGCGATTATTGCGGGCTAAGCTTCTTTTGGCACAACCACGGTTAGGGACACCATGGTCAAAGAATTGGACGAGGATGTGCAGCCTGACGATGCAACCCTCTCAGGAGCTTTATACGCCTTAAACTGGGACGAAGACCTAGATGCAGGGCGGAAAATGAAACGAGCATGCAGTAAGGGGCATAAAAAGAAGCACATCGAGACGGAGAAAGTTGCCGCAAGCGACGGAGAAATTAATGAGGAACTGAACCCCATTCGGACCATTACAGCAAACGCAGCGGGGGGCCATCAGCCCAAACTGCCGCTGATGGACTCATATGATTTTCCGCCGCTGGGGGAAAGGAAAGAAGCGTCAGATTTGACCAGAGAAAAGCAAAACTGCGCATTCTGCCTTCGGAAGCGAAATCAAATCAGAAAGAGATACCAGTACAGAGCGACCGCAACTCTGAGGAAATAAAGGAGTTGCAGAGTCAATTGCAACAGCAGAACGAGATGATCAACAACCTAACGGATGGACTTGATGGGCAGTGAGAAGAACGATAAGGAAGTGAACTTGAGAAAGGGTTCCAGGAAAAAGTATCGGAGGGAAATAACATCCACTTCGTCATCTTCTTCAGAGTCGGAGGTAACGAGCGGGTCGTTATCCACTGACAGCAGTGATGACTCGGACGATACATCAGGGAACGATGGACATAGACAGAGCACCAGCTCTGAGTTAGGAAGGGCCAGTGCTCCGAGAACATTGGCATCTAAATCCAAGAGACATCGTACGAGCTCGTCACGCTCAGCTGAGATCTCGCAAAGATGCATAAAGGCGTTCCAGAGTTGGAAGCTTGAATTTCGAGGAGAAGGCAATTCAAAGGCAAGAGAGTACCTCCAGAAGTTGGGAAACATCAGAGCCAGCACTAATGCCTCGGATAGCGATATCTTGAAGGTTTTGCCGTTTACTCTTCGAGATACCGCTTACAACTGGTATGCGGCCACGGAGGAGTACATCAAAGACTGGAATGACTTTCAACGACGATTTAAACAGAGATTCGTCGAAGAGTGGGACGAAGAGCAAGTGATGAGGGAAATTACCAATAGAACCCAAGGGAGGAAGGAGAAGATAGCAGAATTTATAGGCAACTTACATCATCTTTCTAAATATTTGAAGAAACCGTTGTCAGAGAGGAAACTGCTCAAGGTCGCGTTGAGCAATCTACTTCCAGAATATCGAAATGAGATAAAGGATCGACGCCTTAAGACGTTGGATGAGCTGATGGATTGTGGTCATAAGTATGAAAGAAGAATGGCAATCAATGCTCGTTATCATGATCCTATGCCAGCTAGCGAGTCGCTAATCACGACTGGCGCTTATGTGAGGAAAGGAGAAGAGCAAGGATCAAGAAAACTAGCGAAAGTAGGGGCCCTGGGGAGCAATGTGGAGGAAATGAATAAGAAGACCAGCATTGTTAACGAACTTCAACCCAATGAGGTCAAGAAAAAGTCCATCACGGATGGGGGAGGGAGAATACCGCCCACTATGGGGAAAAATGGCGAGCCGTCCTCTCCGAGAGAGGTCACGCCCAGCTCCTCTGGGGCAGGTTACAATGGCCGATGGGACAACCGGGCCATAACGAGACCTACGTTGTCTAGGCCTTCACAGGCGAGAGACCAGGGACCGGGCTTTGACGGAGCTTGTTATTCTTGCGGAGAGTCGGGACATAGGGCAAATGTGTGCCCGAGAGTCCAGTGTTTCAGCTGTGGCGCAAGAGGGCATATCAGTGTCAATTGCCCCAGTCGACAGGGTAGGACACGAGAAAAGTGCCAGCTTTGCGGCAAGGTCGGCTTATTGGCAATTAATTGCCCTAATTGCAAACATCTGTTTACTCGGCAGGAAAACGGACAAGCGGGGAGTCGCCTAGCCCAAGCGGCTTCCCCGCAAACCAATCCGTCGAACACAAACCGGCTGAATTAGATTTAGATAATCATAGGAATAAGTCAATTAGGTTAGGAAATGGTGATTCGATTTTGGAAAAGCCGAGTTGGACAGCCAAATTCTGCGAACCAAATTCGATCAAGGAAGATGTAAATAGTGGAATAAAGGATTGTATAGGGAAAGGAAGGGAGATAAACTCAGATGGGCCAGATGAAACATCTGCTCCTGGGTCGAGTTGGACAGCCAACATCCACCACCCATCTGAGGCGTTGGCAAAGATCAAGGATGAAGAAATCTACAGATCGAGGTGGACAGCCAACCTCTATCGATCTGGCCAATGCAATGGAGCTATCAGGAAAAGCTCTCCAGCTGAGCAGTCGAGACGGACGGCCGACCTCCACCGCAAAGCTGATATTTGCTGTCCAGCCGTTGATTTCGCCGAGCCGAGCGGGTCAGCCCGTCTCCGCCCACCAAATCAACCGCATATGGGGCAGAAGGCGCATTGGTCGACGGAGTCAGCTCCGCTCTGCCAATCCGTTTGGTCGGGAGAAAGCGAAAGGGTCAAGTCTTTGGTAGGATCGAACAGGCCAGCCTGTCTCCAGCCGCCAAAGCAAGCAGAGAGTGAGAGAATGAGTGAGAGGCCTCAGAGCATCTCGTCGGTGCCACAAAGCCCGCCGAGACATGCGTGGAATGTAGATTCTGCCCAGTCGCTTCACGCGGGCCGGAAATCAGAACAGGACAGCGATTATGAGAAATTGCCTCAAGTACTGTTCACTCTGGATCGGTTGTGTTCCAACAAAGGGACGGGCAGGAATGAGTCGAGTGAGAGTGTGACATACCCTGTAACCATTGAGGACAAACCTGATAGGCTGTGTCCGGTTCAGGGAGGGGGAGTCGGCGTGGAGTCCACGCCTAGAGTGAGTTTAGCGAGTGTGACGGCAGGGCTAGTAATCAATAAGGAGAAGAGCGGGTTTTGTTGTACCAGGGCTGCATATCTTGGATATCTGTTAGACGCAGAGGGACTTAGACCAGATCCGGAAAAGATAGCTCCAGTCGTGAATTATCCAGCACCATCTAACCTCAAACAACTAAGACGATTTCTTGGTATGATTGGATGGTACGCTCGGTTCATAAAGGACGATTCGGAAATCAAGCTTCCATTGGTCAAGTTATTGCACAAAGGTCAAGAGTGGGAATGGACAGAGGAACAGCAGAAAGCGTTTGAGACATACAAAAGGGCCATTACGGAAGCCCCGGTCTTGGCAAGGCCGGACTTCTCTAAACCCATCATCGTACAAACTGATGCGAGTAGTGAAGCAATTGGAGGTGTTCTTTCTCAAGTGAATGAGGACGGAGAACATCCAATCGTTTATGTCAGCCGAGTTCTCACATCAGCTGAGAAAAACTATACGACGACAGAGAGAGAGTTATTAGCTATTCTATGGGCCATAAAAAAACTAAGGCCTTATTTAGAGGGCTACAAGTTCCTCGTGATCACAGACCACTCCGCACTCCAATACCTGCGAAATCTCAAGGAACCTACGGGTAGGCTCGCGAGATGGGCGCTGGAGGTGCAGCAGTGGGACTTCGAGGTGGTGCATCGTCGAGGTAAAATCCATGATTTGCCTGATGCACTATCTCGTATGTACGAGCAACTTTCTGGCGAAGAGAAGATCGCTGAAATTACGGAAGTAAAGGATGAGGACTACCAACGCAGAGTCGAGGAAGTCAGCAAATATCCGGAGAGGTATAAAAATTGGAAGGTCGAAGCGGGCCACTTGTATCGTTACAAGTACGATGAGCTGCTCGATCCAATCGCTGATTGTGAAGAGGGCTGGAAACTCGTGCTTCCAAAAGAATGTCGAGAGCGGGTCATCAGGGATGCCCATTGTGAACCTTCATCGGGCCACCTCGGAGTGGAAAAGACATTCGATCGAGTCGTACGAGATTACTATTGGAGAGGGGCCTATCACGACATTCACAACTTTGTGAGGCAATGTCAGGACTGTCAACAGTTCAAAACGTCGCAGCAAGCGCCTCAGGGACTATTAAGTAAAAGAACGGTAGAGAGACCATGGAGCGTCGTAGCAGCAGATCTCATGGAGTTTCCGCTTAGCAAAGCCAAGAACAAGTACTTAATAATCTTTCAGGACTTATTTTCAAGATGGGTGGAGCTAAAGGCGGTCAGAGCTGCTACGGGGGCCAACGTGGTTAAAGCACTTGAGGAGCTTGTCCTATTTCGCTGGGGAACGCCGGAGTATCTCTTGACAGATAATGGAAAAGAGTTTGATAACAAATGCGTAAGAGAAGCATTGGCAGAGTATGGAATAACGCATACAACAACGCCTCCATACCATGCTCAGGCAAACCCAGTGGAAAGATCCAATCGAACGCTGAAGACGGCCATCACGATGTTTGTAGAAAAAGACCATAGAGACTGGGATCAGCATTTACACGAACTAAGGCATGCAGTCAACACCGCGAAGCAGGCCTCGACTAAGATCTCGCCAGCCTACTTGAACTTCGGAAGGCATCCACTGCCAGTGAAGAGTTTGCGGCGCGAGCTTGAGAAGGGGGAAGCCATAGAGAGCAGATTGGATCCACAAGCGTGGAAAAAGAGGGCCGATAGGTTAGGCTTATTACGAGATCTAGTAACCGAGAACATAGAGAGAGCTCAGGAAAAACAGGCGCGAGCGTATAATAAGGGTAGAAGAAACATCGAATTTAATGTAGGAGACCTAGTAATGCGTAGGACCCACCATCTGTCCAGTGGGAGTGATAGGTTTTCAGCCAAGCTAGCCCCTAAATTTGAAGGACCAATCGCGATACAAAAAAAACTGTCTCCAACAGTCTATATAGTAGAAACGCGTTCCAATAAGCAAAACGCGAAAGTAGATATTGGTGACTTGAAAAGATATATAGCACCAAGATCCACTCGTCAAAGTGGTGAGTCCTCCGAGCGCCAAGCCCACGGAGCACACTCTCAAAAAAATTCCTTATGAATTTTGGTATTATGTAATAGGTCAGCATTGTGTGTTTGCCTCATGTTATCTGTTCTGTGAGTCAAAGTGAGCGATGTATTTTTCAATAATGTGAAAATCTCTGTCGGACATTATTGTTGTTATGGCACATAGCCCTTGAATTGTGGTGAATGAAAGTTTGCAAACGAGGTGTGATGTGTTTGAGCTGAGGACGTACTGCCTTTTATAGAGTGAATTATTTGAGCGAGTGATGCTTTTGTTGAAATTTTGTGAGAAATTCCCTTGGAATGTATGAAAGATTCATGCCAAAAGTTTGTTCATACCAAATGTATTACTGATGTTCATAGAGAATGTGGTTAAAATTAGAAAAAGTTGTGCTATCCATTTTCTATCCAATAGCTGAAGACAGAATCTCAAAACTGAGTGAACTACTGGTAGAAATCTGTGAAATTGTTGTTATTATATTGTGTTCATAGGTTTCAGTTGCAGACTCGTTTGTAAGCGGTCCACTCCGACGAGTGTCCGGCTTAGGGAGGGGGTATGTGACGTTGTGCTTGGCGCAGCGTCACTTGCCCAGTTCGAATACGCGCGCCCCTCTCGCGAGCCGTAGAACGGCGGGGCGCTATCTGTTGGCGCCGACAACGTATGTAAGAAAAAAGGAGAGCGGGGCGCGCCGCGCGCGGAGAGTGCCGGCCAACACGTGGGAAGCAGAGTTCGTTGTGAGATGCCCGAGAGAGAAGGTCGTGTGCTATTATCGTCGAGTCACCGACAGCCTGCGAACACCGGGGGTGCGCGTGCCAGCAACTGACCTCGCCGTGTGGGCCCCCCGCAGGCCCCGACCGGAACATCGGGAGCCAGCAGTCGACAGCGAGGCGGCCATCTTCGGCTGCAGCCGAGCGGCCACCCAACATCGTGGCCCAGCAGGCGTCGGCACCGCGCGTCATGTTTGCTTGGGAGCGCCCACACCTTTTCTTGTGATAATAAATAGTTCTTGTGAATACCGATACCGATTTTAATGGGTGTTAAAATTAAAACGACATACTCTGCAATGAGAAAATACGTGAATGCATAAGAAATACGATGACTTAATAAAAAATACCAGTTTTCAGTGTACCCGCCTCAAAACATACGTGTTTAAATAATTAACCATATTAAGCGATTGAAAATTTAACGAATTTTGAAAAGAGGAGGTCGAAATACTTAAAAGGAAAATGATGAGAGAAAATTACCGATTCCATCAAAAACACGAAAATTAAATAAAAAGAGCTGTTCTCTGTGGTAATACCAATTTAAAATGCGTGTTAAAATTAAAACGATATATTTTGCGGTGGAGAAATCAACGAATGATGAAAAAATGGGTTTGAAATATAACGATATCATCAAAAACACGGTAAATAATTAAACGAGTTGTTTTATGTGGAAAAACCATTAATACGTGTTTACATTCAATATAACATATTTTTCGATGGAGAAACTAACAAATCATGAAAAAAGGGCTTTAAAACTTAACGATTTCATTGAAAACACGGAAAAAAGATAAAAACGAGCACTTTTATGTGGAAACTCCACTTCAAAAACTTGTTTAAATTAAAACGACATTTTTAGCGTTGATGAAATAAACGAAAAAGGAGTTTGATTTACCTGAATTGAAGAAATGTAGAAAGAGTACGCGTTTTAATCCAAAATACTATTATTAAATGGAAACTAGCCGTTTTAAGTGGACACACCGCAAAACATGCGCGTGGAAAATCATAACACCAATGTTTGCGGTTAAAAACCAACGAATTTTGAAAAATGTAGTTTAAAAATTTGGAAGGAAATAATTGAGAGAAAATTTACGTTTTCAGCTTTAACACAAAGAAATCCATAAAATCGAGGAAATACAATTTTAAATGCCTGTTAAAATTAAAAGGACATACTCTGCGATGAAGAAATCATCAAATGATGAAAAGAGGTGTTTTAATTACTTAAATTAAATATATGTAGAGAAAACACGCATTTCATCGAAAATACGAAGATTGATAAAAAGCTAGCAGTTTTCAGTGTACTCGCCACAAAACATACGTGTTTTGAAAATTACCCATATTTTGCGATTGAAATTTCAAGGAATACCGAAAAAAGTGGTTTGTAACTCTTGAAAGGAAAATATCTAGGGTAAAATAACGATTGCATCGAAATCACGAAAAGTAAACAAAGACGAGCAGTTTTCCGTTTGAATGCCACAGAAATTACGTGTTTATATTAAAACTTCATATTTTGCGGTGGAGAAATCAAGGAATGATGACAAAAGGGGTTTGAAATTTAAAGATATAATCGAAAACACGGAAAAAAATTAAACGAGTTGATTTATTTGGAAATACCACAACACACGTGTTTAAATTAAAATAACGTATTTTTCGATGGAGAAATTAACAAATCATGAAAAAAGGAGTGTAAAATTTAACGATTTCATTGAAAACACGGTAAATAGATAGAAACCAGCTCATTTCTGTTGAAAATCCCCTGCAAATACTTGTTTATATTACAACTACATTTTAAGCGATGGAGAAATGAACGAAAAAGGAGTTTGGTTTACTTAAATTAAAGAAATTTAGAGAAAGAACGCGATTTCATCCAAAATACGATCATTGGATGAAAACTAGCCGTTTTAAGTGGACAAACCGCAAAACATGCGCGTGGAAAATCATAACACAAATGTTTGCGGGTAAAAAACCAACGAACTTTGAAAAATGTAGTTTGAAAAACTTGGAAGGAAATAATTTAGAGAAAATTTACCTTTTCAGCTTAAACACAAAGAAATCCATAAAATCGAGGAAATACCATTTCAAATGCGTGTAAAATTAAAAGGACATACTCTGCGATGAAGAAATCATCAAATGATGAAAAGAGGTGTTTTAATTACTTAAATTAAATATATGTAGAGAAAACACGCATTTCATCGAAAATACGAAGATTGATATAAAGCTAGCAGTTTTCAGTGTACTCGCCACAAAACATACGTGTTTTGAAAATTACCCATATTTTGCGATTGAAATTTCAAGGATTACCGAAAAAAGTAGTTTGTAACTCTTGAAGGAGAATATCTAGGGTAAAATAACGATTGCATCGAAATCACGAAAAGTAAATACAGACGAGCAGTTTTCCGTTTGAATGCCACATAAATTACGTGTTTAAATTAAAACTTCATATTTTTCGGTGGAGAAATCAAGGAATGATGAAAAAAGGGGTTTGAAACTAATCGATATCATCGAAAACACGGAAAAAAATTAAACGAGTTGATTTATTTGGAAATACCAAAACACACGTGTTTACATTAAAAAAACGTTTTTTTCCAAAACCAACGTATTATTAAAAAAAAGTTTGATAAACTTGGAAGGAAATAATTGAGAGAATATTTACGATCTCACCAAAAACACAAAAAATACATAAAATCGAGGAGTTCTCCGTGGAAATCCCACATCAAATACTAGTTTAAGTTAAAACGATATAATTTGCGATGTAAAAGACAACGAATGAGGAAAAAAGAGTTAAAATGACTTTAATTCAAAAAAAGTTTAGAAAATACGTAAATGCATGAAAAATGCGATGATTGAATAAAAACTAGCAGTTTTCAGTGGAATCGCCACAAAACGTACGCGTTTAAAATAATAAAACCTACATTCCGATTGAAAAATCAACGGATGTTGAATAAAGTATTTTGGAAATACTACATTAAATACGTGTTGAAACAAGACAACATAGTTTGCGATGGAGAAATCAACGAATGATGAAAGAAGAAGTTTTAAATTAAACAATGTTATCGAAAACACGGAAAATAAATAAAAACGAGCTGTTTTCTGTGAAAACTCCACTTCAAATACTTGTTTAAATTAAAACGACATTTTTAGCGAAGGAGATATAAACGAAAAAGTAGTTTGATTATCTTAAATTGAAGAAATTTAGAAAAAGTATGCGTTTTCACCCAAAATACGATCATTGGATGAAAACTAGTCGTTTTCAGTGGACACGCCGCAAAACATGCGCGTGGAAAATCATAACACCAATGTTTGCGGTTAAAAAACAAACGAATTTGGAAAAATGCAGTTTGAAAAACTTGGACAGAAATTATATAGGGAAAATTTACGATTTCAGCAAAAACACAAAAAATACTAAAAAAGGAGAAGTTATCTCTGGAAATACCACATCAAATACTAGTTTAAATTATAACGATATAATTTGTGATTTAAAAGACAACGAAAAGAAGATAAAGTAAACACTTGCAGTTTTCAGTGGAATGGCAACAAAACGTACGCGTTGCTAATAATAAGTTTTTTCCGATTGCAAAATCAACGGATTAAAAAAAATACGCGATTTCTTCGAAAATACGTAGATTGAATAAAAACGAGCAGTTTTCTGTTGAAATACCGGATAAAACCCGTGTTCAAATTTACGAACATATTTTCGATACATAAATCAACGAATGATGAAGAATGGCGCCTCAAACAATGAAATTGAAAAAAGTTAAAGAAAATACGAGATTACATGGAAAATACCAAGATTGAAAGAGAACTAGCTGTTCTCAGTAAACTCGCCACAAAACATGCGCGATTAAAATCAAAACACAAATTTCTGCTATTTAAAATTCAACGAATTTTGAAAAAAGTAGTTCTATATACTTGAAAGGAAAATATTGAGAGATTTTTAACGATCACATCGAAAACACGAAAATTAAAGATAAACGAGCTGTTCTCAGTGGAAATACCGATTTTAATGCGTGTTAAAATTAAAACGACATACTCTGCGTTGAGAAAATACGTAATTGCATAAGAAATACGATGATTGAATAAAAACTACCAGTTTTCAGTGTACTCGCCTCAAAACATACGTGTTTAAATAATTAACCATATTTTGCGATTGAAAATTTAACGAATTTTGAAAAAAGTTGATCGAAATACTTGATAGGAAAATATTGAGAGAAAATTACCGATTCCATCAAAAACACGAAAATTAAATAAAAAAGAGCTGTTCTCTGTGGTAATACCAATTTAAAATGCGTGTTAAAATTATAACGAAATATTTTGAGGTGGAGAAATCAACGAATGATGAAAAAATGGGTTGGAAATTTAACGATATCATCAAAAACACGGAAAATAATTAAACGAGTTGTTTTATGTGAAAAAACCATTAATAGGTGTTTACATTCAATATAACGTATTTTTCGATGGAGAAACTAATAAATCATGAAAAAAGGGCTATAAAACTTAACGATTTCATTGAAAACACGGAAAAAAGATAAAAACGAGCACTTTTATGTGGAAACTCCACTTCAAAAACTTGTTTAAATTAAAACGACATTTTAAGCGTTAAAGAAATAGAAGAAAAAGGAGTTTGATTTACCTGAATTGAAGAAATGTAGAAAGAGTACCCGTTTTAATCCAAAATACGATTATTAAATGGAAACTAGCCGTTTTCAGTGGACATGCCGCAAAACATGCGCGTGGAAAATCATAACACCTATGTTTGCGGTTAAAAAACCAACGAATTTAGAAAAAAGTTGCTTAAAATATGCGCGCTTAAAAGCAAAACAAAAATTTCTGCTATTAAAAATTCAACAAATTTTGAAAAAAGTAGTTCGATATACTTAAAAGGAAAATTTTGAGAGATTATTAACGATCACATCGAAAACACGAAAATTAAATATAAACGAGCTGTTCTCAGTGGAAATACCGATTTTAATGCGTGTTTAAATTAAAACGACATACTCTGCGTTGAGAAAATACGTGAATACATAAAAAATACGATGATTGAATAAAAACTACCAGTTTTCAGTGTACTCGCCTCAAAACATACGTGTTTAAATAATTAACCATATTTTATGATAGAAAATTTAACGAATTTTGAAAAAAGTAGTTCGAAATACTTAAAAGGAAAATATTGGGAGAAAATTACCGATTCCATCAAAAAAACGAAAATTAAATAAAAAGAGCTGTTCTCTGTGGTAATACCAATTTAAAATGCGTGTTAAAAATAAAACGATATATTTTGCGGTGGAGAAATCAACGAATGATGAAAAAATGGGTTTGAAATTTAACGATATCATCAAAAACACGGAAAATAATTAAACGAGTTGTTTTATGAGGAAAAACCATAAATACGTGTGTACATTCAAAATAACGTATTTTTCGATGAAGAAATTAACAAATCATGAAAAAACGGCTTTTAAACTTAACGATTTCGTTGAAAACACGAAAAAAAAGATAATAACGAGCACTTTAATGTGGAAACTCCACTTCAAAAACTTGTTTAAATTAAAATGACATTTTTAGCGTTGGAGAAATAAACGAAAAAGGAGTTTGATTTACCTGAATTGAAGAAATGTAGAAACAGTACGCGTTTTAATCCAAAATACGATTATTAAATGGAAACTAGCCGTTTTCAGTAAACATGCCGCAAAACATGCGCGTGGAAAATCATAACACCAATGTTTGCAGTTAAAAAACCAACGAATTTTGAAAAATGTAGTTTGAAAAACATGGAAGGAAATAATTGAGAGAAAATTTACCTTTTCAGCTTAAACACAAAGAAATCCATAAAATCGAGGAAATACCATTTCAAATGCGTGTTAAAATTAAAAGGACATACTCTGCGATGAAGAAATCATCAAATGATGAAAAGAGGTGTTTTAATTACTTAAATTAAATATATGTAGAGAAAACACGCATTTCATCGAAAATACGAAGATTGATAAAAAGCTAGCAGTTTTCAGTGTACTCGCCACAAAACATACGTGTTTTGAAAATTACCCATATTTTGCGATTGAAAAGTAAACAAATTTCGAAAAAGTAGTTTGAAACTCTTGAAAGGAAAATATCGAGGGTTAAATAACGATTGCATCGAAAACACAAAAAGTAATTAAGACGAGCAGTTTTCCGTTTGAATGCCACATAAATTACGTGTTTAAATTAAAACTTCATATTTTGCGGTGGAGAAATCAAGGAATGATGAAAAAAGATGTTTGAAATTTAACGATATCATCGAAAACTCGGAAAAAAATTAAACGAGTTGATTTATTTGGAAATACCACAAGACACGTGTTTACATTAAAATAACGTATTTTTCGATGGAGAAATTAACAAATCATGAAAAAAGGAGTGTAAAATTTAACGATTTCATTGAAAACACGGAAAATAGATATAAACGTTCTCATTTCTGTTGAAACTCCACTGCAAATACTTGTTTAAATTACAACGACATTTTAAGCGATGGAGAAATGAACGAAAAAGGAGTTTGGTTTACTTAAATTAAAGAAATTTAGAGAAAGAACGCGATTTCATCCAAAATGCGATCATTGGATGAAAACTAGCCGTTTTAAGTGGACACACCGCAAAACATGCGCGTGGAAAATCATAACACAAATGTTTGCGGGTAAAAATCCAACGAATTTTGAAAAATGTAGTTTGAAAAACTTGGAAGGAAATAATTGAGAGAAAATTTACCTTTTCAGCTTAATCACAAAGAAATCCATAAAATCGAGGAAATAACATTTCAAAGGCGTGTAAAATTAAAAGGACATACTCTGCGATGAAGAAATCATCAAATGATGAAAAGAAGTGTTTTAATTACTTAAATTAAATATATTTAGAGAAAACACGCATTTCATCGAAAATACGAGGATTGATAAAAAGCTAGCAGTTTTCAGTGTTCTCGTCACAAAACATACGTGTTTTGAAAATTACCCATATTTTGCGATTGAAATTTCAAGGAATACCGAAAAAAGTAGTTTGTAACTCTTGAAAGGAGAATATCTAGGGTAAAATAACGATTCATCGAAAACACGGAAAAAAATTAAACGAGTTGATTTATTTGGGAATACCACAACACACGTGTTTACATTAAAATAACGTATTTTTCGATGGAGAAATTAACAAATCATGGAAAAAGGAATTTAAAATTAACGATTTCATTGAAAACACGGAAAATAGATATAAACGAGTTCTTTTATGTGGAAATTCCACTTCAAATCCTTGTTTAAATTGAAACGACATTTTAAGCGAAGGAGATATCAACGAAAAAGTAGTTTGATTATCTTAAATTGAAGAAATGTAGAGAAATTTCGCGTTTTCATTCAAAATACGATCTTTGGATGAAAACTAGTCGTTTTCAGTGGACACGCCGCAAAACATGCGCGTGGAAAATCATAACACAAATGTTTGCGGGTAAAAATCCAACGAATTTTGAAAAATGTAGTTTGAAAACCTAGGAAGGAAATAATTGAGAGAAAATTTACCTTTTCAGCTTACACACAAAGAAATCCGTAAAATCGAGGAAATACCATTTCAAATGCGTGTAAAATTAAAAGGACATACTCTGCGATGAATAAATCATCAAATGATGAAAAGAGGTGTTTTAATTACTTAAATTAAATATATTTAGAGAAAATACGCATTTCATCGAAAATACGAAGATTGATAAAAAACTAGCAGTTTTCAGTGTTCTCGCCACAAAACATACGTGTTTTGGATATTACCCATATTTTTCGATTGAAATTTCAAGGAATACCGAAAAAAGTAGTTTGTAACTCTTGAAAGGAGAATATCTAGGGTAAAATAACCATTGCATCGAAATCACGAAAAGTCAATAAAGACGAGCAGTTGTCCGTTTAAATTACACATAAATTACGTTTTTAAATTAAAACTACATATTTTGCAGTGGAGAAATCATCATATGATGAAAATATGAGTTCGAAATTGAACTATATCATCGAAAACACGGAAAAAAATTAAACGAGTAGTTTTATTTGGAATTACCAGAAAAATACTTGATTACATTAAAAAAACGTATTTTTCCAAAACCAACGAATTATTAAAAAAAAAGTTTGATAAACTTGGAAGGGTATAATTGAGAGAATATTTACGATCTCACTAAAAACACAAAAAATACATAAAATCGAGGAATTCTCCGTGGAAATCCCACATCAAATACTAGTTTAAGTTATAACGATATAATTTGCGATTTAAAAGACATCGAATGAGGGAAAAAAGAGTAAAAATGACTTGAATTGAAAAAATGTTAAGAAAATACGTAAATGCATGAAAAATGCGATGATTGAATAAAAACTAGCAGTTTTCAGTGGACTCGCCCCAAAACATTCGCGTTTCAAAAATTCCGACCTACATTCCCATTGAAAAATCAACGAATTTGGAATGAAATAGTTTCGAAGTACTACATTAAATACGTGTTGAAATAAGACAACATAGTTTGCGATGGAGAAATCAACGAATGATGAAAGAAGAAGTTTTAAATTAAACGATGTTATCGAAAACACGGAAAATAAATAAAAACGAGCTGTTTTCTGTGAAAACTCCACTTCAAATACTTGTTTAAATTAAAAGGACATTTTTAGCGAAGGAGATATACACGAAAAAGTAGTTTGATTATCTTAAATTGAAGAAATTTAGAGAAAGTTCGCGTTTTCATCCAAAGTATGATCATTGGATGAAAACTAATCGTTTTCAGTGGACACGATGCAAAATATGCTCGTGGAAAATCATAACACCAATGTTTGCGGTTAAAAAACTAAAGAATTTCGAAAAATGTAGTTTGAAAAACTTGGAAGGAAATTATATAGAGAAAATTTACGATTTCAGCAAAAACACAAAAAATACAAAAAAAGGAGAAGTTATCTCTGGAAATACCACATCAAATACTAGTTTAAATTATAACGATATAATTTGTGATTTAAAAGACAACGAAAATAAGATAAAGTAAACACTTGCAGTTTTCAGTGGAATGGCAAGAAAACGTACGCGTTGATAATAATAACAACTTTTTTTCGATCGAAAAATCAACGGATTAAAAAAAATACGCGATTTCTTCGAAAATACGTAGATTGAATAAAACGAGCAGTTTTCTGTTGAAATACCAGATAAAACCCGTGTTCAAATTTACGAACATATTTTCGATACATAAATCAACGAATGATGAAGAATGGCGCCTCAAACAATGAAATTGAAAAAAGTTAAAGAAAATACGAGATTACATTGAAAATACGAAGATTGAAAGAGAACTAGCTGTTCTCAGTGAACTCGCCACAAAACATGCGCGCTTAAAATCAAAACACAAATTTCTGCTATTAAAAATTCAACGAATTTTGAAAAAAGTAGTTCGATATACTTGAAAGGAAAATATTGAGAGATTATTAACGATCACATCGAAAACACGAAAATTAAAGATAAACGAGCTGTTCTCAGTGGAAATACCGATTTTAATGGGTGTTAAAATTAAAACGACATACTCTGCAATGAGAAAATACGTGAATGCATAAGAAATACGATGATTGAATAAAAACTACCAGTTTTCAGTGTACTCGCCTCAAAACATACGTGTTTAAATAATTAACCATATTAAGCGATTGAAAATTTAACGAATTTTGAAAAGAGGAGGTCGAAATACTTAAAAGGAAAATAATGAGAGAAAATTACCGATTCCATCAAAAACACGAAAATTAAATAAAAAGAGCTGTTCTCTGTGGTAATACCAATTTAAAATGCGTGTTAAAATTAAAACGATATATTTTGCGGTGGAGAAATCAACAAATGATGAAAAAATGGGTTTGATATTTAACGATATCATCAAAAACACGGAAAATAATTAAACGAGTTGTTTTAAGAGTAAAAACCATAAATATGTGTTAACATTCATTATAACGTATTTTTCGATGGAGAAATTAACAAATCATGAAAAAAGGGCTTTTAAACTTAACTATTTCATTAAAAACACGACAAAAAAGATAATAACGAGCACTTTTATGTGGAAACTCCACTTCAAAAACTTGTTTAAATTAAAACGACATTTTTAGCGTTGGAGAAATAAACGAAAAAGGAGTTTGATTTACCTGAATTGAAGAAATGTAGAAAGAGTACCCGTTTTAATCCAAAATACGATTATTAAATGGAAACTAGCCGTTTTCAGTGGACATGCCGCAAAACATGCGCGTGGAAAATCATAACACCAATGTTTGCGGTTAAAAAACCAACGAAATTAGAAAAAATTTGTTTGAAAAACTTGGATGGTAATAATTGAGAAAAAATTTACGATTTCACCAAAAAACACAAAAAAACATAAAAACATGGAGTTCTCTGTGGAAATCCATCATCAAATACTAGTTTAAATTATAAAGATATAATTTGCGATGTAAAAGACAATGAATAATGAAAAACGACGTTTGAAAACCTTGAATTGAAAAAAGATTGATTGATTAATTTCATCGAAAATAAGAAGATAAAGTAAAATCTAGCAGTTTTCAGTAGAATTGACCAAAACATACGCGTTGATAATAATAACAACTGTTTTTCGATTGAAAAATCAACGGATAAAAAAAAATACGCGATTTCATCGAAAATACGTAGGAAGATGAAATCGAGCAGTTTTCTGTGGAAATACCACATAAAACAATGGTTCAAATTAACGGACATATTTTCGATAGATAAATCAACGAATGATGAAGAAAGGCGCTTGAATCAATGAAATTGAAAAAAGTTAGAGAAAATACAAGATTACATCGAAAATACGAAGATTGAAAAAGAACTAACAGTTCTCAGTGAACTCGCCACAAAACATGCGCGCTTAAAATCATCACACCAATTTCTGCGATTGAAAATTCAACGAATTTAGAAAAAAGTAGTTCGATATACTTGAAAGGAAAATATTGAGAGAAAATTAACGATCACATAAAAAACACGAAAATTTAAAAAACCGAGCTGTTCTTTGTGGAAGTACCAATTTAAATGCGTGTTAAAATTAAAACGACATACTCCGCGAAAAAAAATCATCGAATGATGAAAAAAGGTGTTTGAAACTCTTGAAAGGAAATTATCGAGGATAAATAACGATTTCATCGAAAACACGAAAAGTAAATAAAGACGAGAGTTTTCCGTCTGAATTCCAAATAAATTACGTGTTTAAATTAAAACTTTATATTTTGCGGTGGAGAAATCAAAGAATGATGAAAAAAGGGGTTTGAAATTTAACGATATCATCGAAAAACGGAAAAAAATTAAACGTGTTGATTTTTTGGAAATACCACAACACACGTGTTTACATTAAAATAACGTATTTTTCGATGGAGAAATTAACAAATCATGAAAAAAGGAGTGTAAAATTTAACGATTTCATTTAAAACACGGAAAATAGATATAAACATACTCATTTCTATTGTAACTTCACTGCAAATACTTGTTTCAATTAAAAATACATTTTAAGCGATGGAGAAATAAACGAAAAAGGAGTTTCGTTTACTTAAATTAAAGAAATTTAGAGAAAGAACGCGATTTCATCCAAAATACGATCATTTGATGAAACCTAGTCGTTTTCAGTGGACACGCCGTAAAACATGCGCGTGGAAAATCATAACACTGATGTTTGCGGTTAAAAAACTAACGAACTTTGAAAAACGTAGTTTGAAAAACTTGGAAGGAAATTATTTAGAGAAAATTTACGAGTTCAGCAAAAACACAAAAAATACTTAGAAGCGAGAAGTTATCTCTGGAAATACCACATCAAACACTAGTTTAAATTATAACGATATAATTTGTGAATTAAGAGACAACGAAATGAAGATAAAGTAAACACTTGAAGAGTTCAGTGGAATGGCAACAAAACGTACGCGTAGATAATAATAACAAATTTCATTTCAAATAATAACAAATTTAATTTTAAATAACATGCGCGTGGAAATCATAAAACTAGTCGTTTTCAGTGGACACGCCCCAAAACATGCGCGTGGAAAATCATAACACCAATGTTTGCTGTAAAAAAACTAACGAATTTTGAAAAATGTACTGTGAAAAACATGGAAGGAAATTATATAGAGAAAATTTACGATTTCAGCAAAAACACAAAAAATACTTAGAAACGAGAAGTTATCTCTGGAAATACCACATCAAATACTAGTTTAAATTATAACGATATAATTTGCGATTTAAAAGACAGCGAAAAGAAGATAAAGGAAACACTTGCAGTTTTCAGTGGAATGGCTACAAAACGTACGCGTTGATAATAATAACAACTTTTTTTCGATCGAAAAATCAACGGATAAAAAAAAATACGCGATTTCTTCGAAAATACGTAGATTGAATAAAAACGAGCAGTTTTCTGTTGAAATACCAGATAAAACCCGTGTTCAAATTTACGAACATATTTTCGATACATAAATCAACGAATGATGAAGAATGGCGCCTCAAACAATGAAATTGAAAAAAGTTAAAGAAAATACGAGATTACATTGAAAATACGAAGATTGAAAGAGAACTAGCTGTTCTCAGTGAACTCGCCACAAAACATGCGCGCTTAAAATCAAAACACAAATTTCTGCTATTAAAAATTCAACGAATTTTGGAAAAAGTAGTTCTATATACTTGAAAGGAAAATATTGAGAGATTATTAACGATCACATCGAAAACACGAAAATTAAATATAAACGAGCTGTTCTCAGTGAAAATTCCGATCTTAATGCGTGTTAAAATTAAAACGACATACTCTGCGTTGAAAAAATACGTGAATGCATAAAAAATACGATGATTGAATAAAAACTACCAGTTTTCAGTGTACTCGCCTAAAAACATACGTGTTAAATTATTAACCATATTTTGCGATAGAAAATTTAACGAATTTTGAAAAAAGTAGTTCGAAATACTTAAAAGGAAAATATTGGGAGAAAATTACCGATTCCATCAAAAACACGAAAATTAAATAAAAAGAGCTGTTCTCTGTGGTAATACCAATTTAAAATGCGTGTTAAAATTAAAACGATATATTTTGCGGTGGAGAAATCAACGAATGATGAAAAAATGGGTTTGATATTTAACGATATCATCAAAAACACGGAAAATAATTAAACGAGTTGTTTTAAGAGGAAAAACCATAAATATGTGTTAACATTCATTATAACGTATTTTTCGATGGAGAAATTAACAAATCATGAAAAAAGGGCTTTTAAACTTAACTATTTCATTAAAAACACGACAAAAAAGATAATAACGAGCACTTTAATGTGGAAACTCCACTTCAAAAACTTGTTTAAATTAAAACGACATTTTTAGCGTTGGAGAAATAAACGAAAAAGGAGTTTGATTTACCTGAATTGAAGAAATGTAGAAAGAGTACCCGTTTTAATCCAAAATACGATTATTAAATGGAAACTAGCCGTTTTCAGTGGACATGCCGCAAAACATGCGCGTGGAAAATCATAACACCAATGTTTGCGGTTAAAAAACCAACGAATTTAGAAAAAATTTGTTTGAAAAACTTGGATGGTAATAATTGAGAAAAAATTTACGATTTCACCAAAAAACACAAAAAAAACATAAAAACATGGAGTTCTCTGTGGAAATCCATCATCAAATACTAGTTTAAATTATAAAGATATAATTTGCGATGTAAAAGACAAAGAATAATGAAAAACGACGTTTGAAAACCTTGAATTGAAAAAAGATTGATTGATTAATTTCATCGAAAATAAGAAGATAAAGTAAAATCTAGCAGTTTTCAGTAGAATTGACCAAAACATACGCGTTGATAATAATAACAACTGTTTTTCGATTGAAAAATCAACGGATAAAAAAAAATACGCGATTTCATCGAAAATACGTAGGAAGATGAAATCGAGCAGTTTTCTGTGGAAATACCACATAAAACAATGGTTCAAATTAACGGACATATTTTCGATAGATAAA
The DNA here is from genome assembly GCF_022747635.1 of Hetaerina americana. Classification (NCBI taxonomy): domain Eukaryota; kingdom Metazoa; phylum Arthropoda; class Insecta; order Odonata; family Calopterygidae; genus Hetaerina; species Hetaerina americana. Next base: position 44,179 of record NW_027287614.1, read on the forward strand.
TCAACGAATGATGAAGAAAGGCGCTTGAATCAATGAAATTGAAAAAAGTTAGAGAAAATACAAGATTACATCGAAAATACGAAGATTGAAAAAGAACTAACAGTTCTCAGTGAACTCGCCACAAAACATGCGCGCTTAAAATCATCACACCAATTTCTGCGATTGAAAATTCAACGAATTTAGAAAAAAGTAGTTCGATATACTTGAAAGGAAAATATTGAGAGAAAATTAACGATCACATAAAAAACACGAAAATTTAAAAAACCGAGCTGTTCTTTGTGGAAGTACCAATTTAAATGCGTGTTAAAATTAAAACGACATACTCCGCGAAAAAAAATCATCGAATGATGAAAAAAGGTGTTTGAAACTCTTGAAAGGAAATTATCGAGGATAAATAACGATTTCATCGAAAACACGAAAAGTAAATAAAGACGAGAGTTTTCCGTCTGAATTCCAAATAAATTACGTGTTTAAATTAAAACTTTATATTTTGCGGTGGAGAAATCAAAGAATGATGAAAAAAGGGGTTTGAAATTTAACGATATCATCGAAAAACGGAAAAAAATTAAACGTGTTGATTTTTTGGAAATACCACAACACACGTGTTTACATTAAAATAACGTATTTTTCGATGGAGAAATTAACAAATCATGAAAAAAGGAGTGTAAAATTTAACGATTTCATTTAAAACACGGAAAATAGATATAAACATACTCATTTCTATTGTAACTTCACTGCAAATACTTGTTTCAATTAAAAATACATTTTAAGCGATGGAGAAATAAACGAAAAAGGAGTTTCGTTTACTTAAATTAAAGAAATTTAGAGAAAGAACGCGATTTCATCCAAAATACGATCATTTGATGAAACCTAGTCGTTTTCAGTGGACACGCCGTAAAACATGCGCGTGGAAAATCATAACACTGATGTTTGCGGTTAAAAAACTAACGAACTTTGAAAAACGTAGTTTGAAAAACTTGGAAGGAAATTATTTAGAGAAAATTTACGAGTTCAGCAAAAACACAAAAAATACTTAGAAGCGAGAAGTTATCTCTGGAAATACCACATCAAACACTAGTTTAAATTATAACGATATAATTTGTGAATTAAGAGACAACGAAATGAAGATAAAGTAAACACTTGAAGAGTTCAGTGGAATGGCAACAAAACGTACGCGTAGATAATAATAACAAATTTCATTTCAAATAATAACAAATTTAATTTTAAATAACATGCGCGTGGAAATCATAAAACTAGTCGTTTTCAGTGAACACGCCCCAAAACATGCGCGTGGAAAATCATAACACCAATGTTTGCTGTAAAAAAACTAACGAATTTTGAAAAATGTACTGTGAAAAACATGGAAGGAAATTATATAGAGAAAATTTACGATTTCAGCAAAAACACAAAAAATACTTAGAAACGAGAAGTTATCTCTGGAAATACCACATCAAATACTAGTTTAAATTATAACGATATAATTTGCGATTTAAAAGACAGCGAAAAGAAGATAAAGGAAACACTTGCAGTTTTCAGTGGAATGGCTACAAAACGTACGCGTTGATAATAATAACAACTTTTTTTCGATCGAAAAATCAACGGATAAAAAAAAATACGCGATTTCTTCGAAAATACGTAGATTGAATAAAAACGAGCAGTTTTCTGTTGAAATACCAGATAAAACCCGTGTTCAAATTTACGAACATATTTTCGATACATAAATCAACGAATGATGAAGAATGGCGCCTCAAACAATGAAATTGAAAAAAGTTAAAGAAAATACGAGATTACATTGAA
>NW_027287615.1:0-45947 GCF_022747635.1 Hetaerina americana
TCCCAGTCCAGGTGAATGATTTTTAAGCTCTGGTATTTTTGCGTTTTAATGTATATTAGCGGATGGCTATATCAACAATTTACTGTCGCGGCATATCCGAAATTTTCTTCGAATTTGCTTAGTATTCTCTACTGATAGAAGAGTAACTGAACTACAGCTGTGCCGGAATGTCCATCTCAAAATATTTGAATATTTCGCAGCAGGAAAAAAGGAATGTTTCTCGTAGATCCCTATATTTTATAATTGTTAAATAATGGAAGCACGTATCGTAGTTGGTGAACTTGCATAGAGAGGAATAGGGCATATTCAAGTCAAGAAATGCTGGCAAATGGAATGATAAAAGGTCCGGAGGAAGTTAAGGTCTATCGAAGCAGGAAGGGGGTGGACGAGCGAGAGGGCAGAAGGAAGTGAGCATCGGGCAGATAACTAGGAGAAAGGAATTAAGGGAGGGCTTGGCTGGAATATGCTCGAAGATAACCCGGGTAACGAGATAATAGAAGAAGAAGAAGAAAACGAGCTCAGCGGAGGGGTGGGTGTCTTCTCTGTTGTGTTAAAAGGGCGATGGGGGGGGGCGAGGCGAAGGAGATTGCGGAGGGGCGGAAGGGGCGGGGGACGCCTACTCAGGTGGACGGGGGAGGGGGAAATTTATGAGGGAGTGGAACGGAGGCGGGGAGTGTCCCTCAACGCATCCCTATTCTCCCTCCTCCGTACTTCACCCCCCTTCCCACGTGGTACCCGGCCCTCGGAGCCCATGGGAGTCCGATTAATTAAACTGGCTAGATGCGGTTCCGTGGTTCTTCGGCGGGCCAGGAGGGGGGTGGGGGGGGGGTCGGGGGGTGGAGGCAAGGGGGAGCGAAGGAGGGGTTATTTGGGGATCGCCATATCAAGGGACCGGCGCACATGTTTGAACTGATACTTTGCGGTGACCTGGCGCTTTCTAGATTCCTCGTGTGAGTTCGTGTCGGGTAAATGAATTTCTTTGGAACGTTCGCCCCAGAAGAAATTCCTGATAACGCAAGTTTACATTAGGGTGTTCGTTATTTAGTGAGATTTCACAAATAGAAACTTTTAATTCTATTTTTTAATCCGGAAGAGTAAAAGTAAGGTGCATTGATTACTTTATATTAACCTGGGATGTTTTAACAAATGGATGACTAATTGCATCAATAATATATTTTTCCACTCCACAATATTCTACATTCTCATATTCGTCTTCATTCTCATACTCCTGCTTTAAAAAAATACTTCAATCCACTTAATTAAAAGGCTTCGGCTTCCTCTCCACTCATTCCCTCACCTTAAACGCAGCTAACTGTTGAACGCTGCGTTATTATGGCCGTTCCTGTGCATTTAATTCTAAGGAAGCGTTTCGGTTGGGCTACTGACCGTATGGGTCGGATTTCTAATTCCGCTTACTCTGGGCATCCGAATTTTCATTCTAGCCTCGCAATTTTCTGTTGACTAGGCTTTCTGGAGAACCGCAGGAGGAATAGCAAAAGGAAAGGACTCCCCTCCTCTGTTTCCTGATATGTTTCACATACGTCGTTGGACTATTACGAAGCGAAATATAGCCCCACCTATCAAAACCTACTTTAGGGTTGACTACCAAGGGTTGTGCTATCTTCATTATGCCCGGAATGCCAATGGGTCATGTGCTGGCACGAATATCTAGGTTTAATAACGGGAAACAGATGAAGGAAGTCATCGTTTTGTCAAACCAGGAAGAACCGAAGTAATTAGCGAGGATTTAATGAATAGCAGATATGAATAAATCAACGAACGCGAGCTTAGTAAAGATAAATGGTTGGATGAAGCAGGTAGGGGGAGATGTGAGGGCATATCTGGTCAATTGTTAGCTAAAAGATGTCGATAAGAAATAATCTTTGAGCTGATAAACTCGGCATAAGAGTCACCATTTCGATTCCGCACGGAGACAATTTTTCCGCAACGTATACTCGCTCTGTAGACTGGAGTCCGGCAGTAAGCCCAGCGATTCGGCGCCGTCACCGTCCCTTCCAAATCGAGAATTAATGAAATCGGAGAAATTTACAGCCGAACAAATACCACAAGTTTTCCCGGTCCAAATTTTCGAGATTCACAACGAGCTAATATCTAAGTGTGAGTCCCTAAGTGTGAGTGATTTAGCATTCTAATCGGCCTGCGACCTATTAAACCAGGGCAGGGATGGCGAAGCTTTTGGCGATTGGATTCCAAAGTTTGTGCAGTAAGAATAATACACTCTTGCCTCGCGTGCCAAACCATCGAGTTGGATAGAGGTTTCGATTAGTTTTATACCTATAAGAGGCATAGATAATAAAAGCAGTATATATTACTAAACATTCTATTTCTACTAAAGTATTAGCAATAGCGCAGTAGTAGTAGTAATAGTAGACTACTATTTACTATTATTAAATTTAAAACTTTATTGTTTATAGTAAATACCATAATATTAAAAAATGAATTCAAAATTATTTGGTTTGAAGTTTTAATTAATTATTATAGTGTATAACATTGGTATTTACCAAGTTTAACATGCACAAGGTTGATTGATGAAATAAGTTAAGTTAACCTAGTAATTTTAATTTGAATTAAATATAATATTAAACCTCTATTGTTCATTTCTTACATTTTTATTCGCAGTGGAATAACACGATATTATTATAATGCAAAAATTTATTTGAAACAAAAAGAAAAAATATGTGACCAAATTAAGTCATAATATTTAACATTAGCCGTCATTTGCTCAGGTGATCTATGAAAAATAAAGAATCCTTTACCAATGATTGCAAGTTTTTTTTTGTGCGGAAGAAGACAGATGAGCCACTTGGGGTTTACATATTGTTGTTTTTTAGCGTTATACGAGCCGAACCTAAGTCATCAGATGCTACTAAAATCGGACTACGTTTATAGTAAACTATATTGATTCACATGAGTGAGTAGTGGAAAATATGGAAAGTATTACACCTGCTAATTCTTTGAGACATTGAAAATGACTGCAAGGGAAGGTCAGGCATGGAGTTCCATGCATTCAGAACACCATTTTCCACATTGCTCAATAATGATTCAGATAACCTACCTAATCTAATACTTTCTGATTAATATCTCAAATCAATTTTAGCATCCCAATTAAAGCTAGTCTGCTAGTCAAACAGAGGAATTCCAAAATATCACAAATTTATCAAATAAAACATGTTCAACTTCAGTTCGTTTAGTTTTATCTCGACTGCATATTTTATGAATTTTCTGTTTATTGAATGACCTTAACCGAGTTAATCTTAAAGTGGACTCTTCTAAAGTCGGATCAATAACTGATAATAATTGTATCTGGACTCTGTGAACATCTGAAGATTGATCTCCAAGATTAGTATTGCTTGACATTCGGAAAATATTTAAAGTTTTCAGTGTAGATATAATGATTAAATACTCCTGATTTAAATTGAAAAAAACTTTTATTGGATTATACCTAACAGAAATAGTTTCTATAAGTGCTGGTAATTTAATGTATAAATCATTTAAGTGCTGGAAATTTTACGCTAAAAAATATAATATCTTGTTGGCAAAAGGATCTGTAGCTAACAGTAGAATGCTCGTATCATCTTTCAGCCCAGCGTGCCAAAATAATGAATAAATTCCAAATCAAGGACGTTCGGAAGAGCACTCAATTTTCCCATTGCTGCCTCTTCATTATTCCCCTTTCCTATTGGTGAGACTCACTTCACAGTTCCGCTCGCTTTTCATCTGCTTTCTTCCCCCGCTCATATCTCGTGCTGGCCTCTATCGTAGACCATTCGAATTAATCGCATAAACTGGCACACTGCATCCCCCGCTCGAGAAATACGATGGCGCAAAGAGACGTGAAATATCGTTCCTTTCGCCCGCGCTTTTATTCTTATCCTCCATTTCGTGAGAATCTGACTTGATTTTATGTTAACAAAAGTTTCCAGTAGGATCGTAAAGAAACTCCGAAATGTACTCCTGAGGGAAACAGTTATATTAAATGATCAACTGGTGCTACTGTTTTCACGAAATTCACCTTTCCTCGAAAGAACATGACAACTGTCAGCAAATTACAGAAATGTATAAACGAGGGCACATTTCAAATCAAGGGCTTCGATGACCGCGATGGTGAGCGTTTCTAGATTCCGCGATGGTGAGCGTCACAGATTCTATACAATAGTAAGAAACCGATGTCATGGTGGATATATATATATATATATATATATATATATATATATATATATATATATATATATATATATATATATATATATATATATACACACACACACACACACACACACACACACAGGGTGGCAACCAAAAGTGGTAGGACTGATTTTTTTACAAGAATTTTATTGACGATATACTTACATCGACTTAAAAATCTTCAAAGTATCCTCCTTGAGCTGCTACACACTTAGTATAACGTTGCTCCCATTCCCCGTACGCCCGCTGGAAATTTTCTTTGGGGATGCCGTTGATGACCTTCGTCGAAGCCTCTTGAACGGCCTTTATCGAGTCAAAACGTCGTCCCTTGAGCTGTCTTTTCATCAGGGGGAAGAAGAAGAAGTCCGGTGGTGCCAGATCGGGAGAATAGGGCGGGTGCGGCAACGTGGCAACGCCGTATTTGGCCAGGAGCTCTCTGACGACGAGCGCGCCATGGGACGGCGCGTTGTCATGATGAAGCACCCAGCAGTTTGCGATGGCTGGTCGGACTCTTTTCACGCGTTCTCGGAGGCGGGTGAACACCTTCACGTAAAAGTTCGTATTCACAGTCTCCCCTGGTGGGACAAACTCCTTGTGAACCACTCCATGACGGTCGAAAAAAACAATCAACATCGTTTTGATTTTTGATTTGCTCATGCGAGCCTTTTTTTGGTCGTGGGGACGCGGAAGTGTGCCATTCCGCGGATTGTCTTTTCGTTTCGGGGTCATATTGAAAAACCCATGTTCCATCACCAGTTATCACATTGTCCAAACAATTTTCATCTCGGTGCAAATTGGCTAACACCTCTTCGGAAATACGCACACGCGTTGCCTTTGGTCGACACTCAGAATTTTCGGCACCATCTTGGCGCACACCTTGCGCATGGCCAAATCCTGTGAAATAATGCGTTGGACGTTGGATGCAGACAGACCAAACTGGTCTGCAATTTCTTCACTGGTTAAGCGTCGGTCTGTGTTCAGCAGTGTCCTCACTCTGTCCACATCCGTGTCGGTTCTTGCCGTCGACGGCCGTCCGGAGCGATGGTCGTCTTCAACGAGCTCCCTACCCTCTTTAAACCACTTAAGCCACTCAAATACTGTGGAACGGCTTAGGGCAGTGTCCCCATAAGCCTGCTTGATCATATCGAGGGTCTCAGTTGCTGTCTTCTCGAGTTTCGCACAAAACTTCACGGAATAACGTTGCTCTAAATTCAGATTCATTTTGTTTTTCGACGCGGACAAAAAATTTGCTTCACTAAAAACGGTACCATCACTCAACGACGGCCCGCGGGCGACTGAGGTTGGTGTTGGTCTGTTGCTAAGAGCCCCCTCCAGCTTACCCTGCCAGATAGACCCCCCTCCACCGCTCCGTTCGCGCCAGAGAAAATCAGTGCTACCACTTTTGGGTGCGTCCCTGTATATATATATATATATATATATATATATATATATATATATATATATATATATATATATATACACACACACACACACACATATACATATATATGCTCAATCAACGGAGAGGATGTATGCGGGGGAAGGGTGAGGAGAGGAGAGGTTAGGGAGGAATAGGAAACGGAAAAGGGGATGGAGGGGACATGTAGGCGGCTATTGAATGAATTCAATGGGCTTGATTCAGTCCGGGTAGTTCAAATGACTGGAACACCCAGATATGCGCCATCTCGCGGGTTCTCACCTCTATGCTACTTGCGGATTTGGGATGGGTTTCAATCACCGAAACAGTGTGCTAATAATTCTATGTGTGTGTATATAAAGATATTCTCCATATGTTGGAGCACCATTTTTTGCCCGTAAGAGCGTAGATATTAGTTCGTGGCGAACGCCGTCGCTAGCCCAGTGGCGTCAGATCGTTGGTTACTGCGAGGGTTACTCGAGGAAAGAATGTGACGGAAGCTTCCGAGGGGCACCGTTCTCCTCGTCTCCCCCTCCCCCCTCCCGGACTCACGCACTCCCGTTCTCCAGTGGCCGGTCATGATGGGGGCCACCATTGCATTTAGGGGTGATTAAAAAAAATAACCGTGAGAACGGGAGGGAAGGTGTGTGGAGGAGGAGAGAGGAGAGGGAGGGTTGAAAAAAATAGAAAATGGAAACTAATTACAATTGGTGGCTTTTGGGGTGGTTAGAAGGGGTCTCATGAGGGAGGCAAGGGGTGGCGGGAAGGGAAGGTAGTGGAGGTGCCTCCCTTGAGGGAGGGGATTGGCGGAGGGTGGCAGGGGGGGGAATTGGGAGCGCTCGGGGAAGTACGGAAGGAATAGGCGGCGTAGGAGGAAGAGCAATAAAGGATGTATGGGAATTAGCGAGGGATAATTCAATTGCAGAGGTAATTTTGGATAAGGCGTTTTTTTAAGGATTAAGCGAGCATCTCCCGTCGTAAATTCGTGGATTTTAATCTATCGACAAATTACAATTAAAAATTCAATCTCTGTGAGAATGAGCCAATTATTTCCAGATGCCATGGGTTTTAAAAATCATTTCCTTCGCGAATTATTTTTTTTCCAATTATTTCATTCATTCATGCCAATCATCATGGATTTGGTGGCTATTTTTTTCGTGGGAAAAAAACGGGAAGAGCCACGCTGTCGCAGCATTATAATCTCAATTTTCTTTCCTGATGACGGTTTAAGGAAATGTCGTTGATTATCGTTTCTATTACCTTGAGGATTATCTTCTGGGAAGGAAAAACAAAACAATTAGAATCGTCCAAGCCAATTCACACGAAGCGAATACGAGAATGGAGAGCGTAATATATCGTATATTTTCCGTCCGCGGTAAGGGGTAGTGGATGCAGATGGGTGGGTGGGGAGGAGAGGAGACGTAGGGGAAGGGGGCTTACTACCCGGTTAGGGTGGCTGTAATAATGGCGGGAGGAAGTGGGGTAATTAGAGGGCAGCTGTGGCTGCTTCCCAATTGACGATTCTGCGAGCCTTAAAGCCAACTTCATGGTCAGCATTAAAACCAACACTCGAGTGGCACAAAAAAGTGTCGAGGAGATTTTTTTACATGCAAAATAAAAATATTGCACACAATTCTAATCGATCAATTCCCTCAAAGTATGGAAAAAAATAATTCTTATGACTGTGGCATTGAAATGTGGCAAAGGTTTCAAATATGTTTGACAAACGTTTACGAAAATACCTATTATATATTACAGCAAGGCAGCAAATATTCATCAGGTGGCATCATCAATTTATTCAGTAGTAAGCAGCAGTGTTAAAAATTCCAACGACAATATTTAATAATTAACAACTACGCTACAAGCTCATAATAAATGGAGAATAGGATAAACATTATTATCTAAATACTTTTTACAGCTGTAACTTTGCCGAAAACATAATTTTACTTAAATACTTCGATGAAAATTACTTGAGCACATTTGTTAAACATTTCCAAATGAGTCTGCAGTTGGCTATAAAACACAGCAAAAAGCACAAATGCGACCCCAGAGGATATCGTGTAGGCCCAGCAAAACAGGATAATTTCGTGCAAATCTCAAAATTAGGCTTGAATATCAGCAGAGAGTTCTTATTTTCCTCTCCTTTTGTTGACCAAACTTATTTCAAACTAGGGTAGATACCGTAACAGTTACTTTGAACGGAGTCATCCGCTAAGTGTGAATTGCAATGCAAAAATCCAGGTCAAGGCGAATGATTTTTACACTGAAATTGTTGCATCGTATTAAACTTATTATTTAACTGCTCAATAATTTTTGTTTTACTTTGGCTTATGAAAATAATTATTTTTACAAATTTCGAACAGTTTCGAACAAATTTGAACAAAAAAACTGCCTCTTAAAGAAAATTCGAGCGGTTTTTCAAAAATGCACTCACGACCAAGAGACAAAAACACGTAAATTCTGCGTCTTCAAATTAAAAAAATGAGCAAATAAGGAATTACTAAATTTAAGCCCATTTTCATTTATCAAGTGATTTCATACCTTTTTTTAAAAACCAATTCCCCCTCTGTGGTCGTATTTCTGTAACCAAAAAACAAGAAAACTTTATGTCTGCACTGTTTTTAAAATAAAATTGTTCCGATTGATCGGGAAAACTACGATAAAAAGCGTTGAGCGTATGAGAACTAAATGCATTTACTCGGTTTACAGAAAAATTGATAAGAGAGTAATTTATAATGGTAACAGAGTTATTAAATAGTCGCTTTGGTAGCATGGCTGTTGTAAATTTATTGAAGTATTTTTATGTGGTTCTACCTTAGCTGATCAATGACTTCAGTTCTGCAAAGAAGCCCTATAATAGTTTGTTGGAGCCACTAGTAATGCGTGCCATAAAAATGTAAGCAGCTAAGAAGAAAGTTACATAAACAACCTCCAATACTTCTGACAGATGGTTTCGTTCTTTGAAGGTATTAATAAATAAACTATGGTACGAATGCTCAATTACTCCTCGGTTCTCCTATACTTCACTTCCCTTCTTGAATATCCAGTAACTTCTTTTCACAGACTGATCTATCGAACGGGTCTCGGGAATCATCTACACCCGAGTAACACGCTGCATATCTGCTAAGGAAAACTTGATAGAAATTTCTGTTCCGTCAGAAGACAGAGTTCAAAACATGCACAAGTGCCCGAGTGGCTGCAGGGGTGGTAAGCACCACAAATGACTGTTAACCCCTCAGCATATTTAATCATTTTAAACCTCCTGGTTGAGTGGAGATATTTTTTAATCTAGTTCTTATTAAATATAGGAGATGGACCTGCATTAAGGATATATGTGCAAAGTTATATTTAAATTAATGTTGACTTATATTCTAATTTAATTAAAATATTATAACAAAGACATATCAGCGAGGACGCTCGTCATGGATGTTCAATTCTCCCAAAAACTTTCGAGACTTTGCTTCCGCGTGGATGATCCCTTTCCGCAAGGCTGTCATTCCATTACGAAACAATTATTTCTATACAATATGGTTCTAAACATATTCTATCATTTGGTATAATTGCTAACTGACGGAGTATACTCGGAATTAACTGATTAATTGGTTCATTTTTAGACACAGAAATTGATGATTTGACATACAAGTATATGCACTTACATGAGTCCCAAGTGCATTTTTCTAAAAATACTCATCCTAAAATATTTTAATGAAAATTTATTCATTTCTCTACTTTTTAACTGTCTCATTGCAAAATACCTGTTAATGGAGATTCGTAATAATGATATTCAAGTTTGATCTAAAATTTCTCACACACCAAAGATTTTATCCAAGGTAAAGTTTTATTTTGCCAACTAATTCTTTCATCGGTGAAATTAAGAAATTCCTAAATAGGCTTTTAATAACGAATCGAGTGTGCTTGGAGCGTAATAAAATCAGCCATTGGTATCATTTAGAGGTATAAATGGGATGAAACTATTAAATAATTAATCTTTTAACTCCAAAATCAATTAAAATTCATGATAAATAACTAAAATACACTTGGGAATTTAAACACTGTGAGGGTAAAAAATGACAGAAACTTTGCACTTACGCACACTTTTAATGTCCTACGACCATGATTTCGATGCAGCGCATCAGCACCAGACGTCATTTCATCGACCTTTTAGTACCTCTAATGTGAACTGTGAGTGTATGTTTATACTTAAGCAAACGTACATATTGGTTGCCACCTGCCAACCCCGAGTTAGCAATTCGACCCCCACATAGACGGGCTTGTTATGTTAAGTATCGAATTTTCGGTGGCAATAACCACCTTTCTCAAGGGAAGGAAGGGACTAAGGAAAAGGTTTAAATAGGCGAGGACGAGGACGCTGGATGGAAGGGGAAAGCGGGAGGGGAAAAATTTGGAGGTGAAGAGTTGAGAGGGGAAGATGAGATTGATATGTAAGGTTTTGGGAGCGGAGGGTGGTTGAAAATATCTAGAGATTGGGGTAATTAGTGTCTGAACTTAATACCTGGCTCATTCCAGGAATCAAGTAGCTATATAAACGCCCATAAAGGGAACTCTCATTTACCCCCTCCCCACTCCAGAGTAATACAAGCGACAATCCTCGCGGAATCTCCGGTGGAAGGTATTTTGGAATTCCCAACCGTTACCCCAGCAAATATCCAGACCCATTCACAACGCCCTACATGAAGATTCATGCTTGTATCTGCCCAAGAACCGAATCCTCCCAATCCTTCAAATCATCCAGATACCCCAAATAAAGCTAAAACATGGACTACTACCTTGATATGGTGGAAGGACTTGTGTTTTCCGATGATCCCTAGAGGTGTGCTGGCGGGAGCAACGATAATCGCTCCTGGTAGGCTGACCAAACCCAGATAGGTCGAGGGTTAGTAGCCAGACGAAAGGTGTTCCTGTTTCTCAGTGGGGTGAATTGGGTGATGGTGTCAAGTTAAAAACACTATCGAAAAATACAACGGGAAACCAACTCAATCATTATTCCCAAGACTATGAGATATAAACCATAATGAAAATGAGTCCTGGCAACTACGGGACTCGGCCTAATCGGCCGTGCGACTTGCCCGGTAGTGGGAAAGGCAAGAGTTCCGCGGTCCCTGTATTACTAAAATCATTCCAAGCGAGAGCGAAAGAGCAGCACAGGCACACAGTGAAACACAAAAATTATTGAAATAGGGACTTGGAATGTTTAGAAAATGCTGAGTACAGGGAAATGAGAACATTTTAAGCGAGGGGGAAAGAGAGAAAATATAGATACAAGTTTATTTATTTAAGGGCTGCGCGAGGACTGATGAAAATGTAGTTGGGATTACTGAAGCGGTGGTTTTTGAGTAACAAATGGTGGAAGAAAAGACAGCCTGCGAGGGGTGTGGGGAAGGTATGGAAAAAAGGTAGGGAGAAGCGTACAAGTAAGCATAGAGCAAGCGAGCGAAAGAATAACGTCTGTAGAAATAGAAGCTGAACCAACGAAATTTGTAATCATTCAGGTTTTCTGAACGTGAGCGATTCGTTATGCAGACTGAAAACTGAGGGACGGATATTTCATGTCAGTACTTGTCATCATAAGTTTTTTCCGAGCAATGGTGCACCAAAAGCTTCACCAATCGCAAAACGAAGCGCCAATAGAGGCGTGGAGAGTGTTTGGAAAAGGATAATGAGAGTAAGGAGCTCTCATGAGGGTCGAGTCGAACATGAACGGAAGGGATGAAGGGGGTGGGGGTGATTGAGCGAGGAGACAACAGGAGGATAGCTGGTTGGCATCCGAGGAGTGGAGCGCGGGGTGGAGGCTAGCTTGCCTGCCACCGCTTCCGTTTTAATAACACTCACTTCCTCCCGCTCTCAAAATTGGGATGCCCCCTCCTCCGGGTGCCCCCCCCAGCCAGCCTCGCCCACAGGTCGCACTTCAGACCGACTTCAGAACCGCCCTTATCCTCCCCTTCCGCCCCTTCCCAATGAGCCACCCATCCTTGCCGCACCCCCCCTGTCTCCCACGCTTGCCCTCTCTCTCTCACACACACACACACAATCAGAGAGGAAAAAAACACCCTCCAACGAAGTGACGTTTTCCTGCGACGCGAGTAGCGTTCCCTCTGCAGGGGGAAGCAGGTGAGTGGATCTCTCTCTCTTCCTTCCTTGATCTCGTAATTAAATGGCGTCTGGAAGATCCTGATCCAATTTCGATTCCTAGGACGCGGCGGCATACAAAATTTAAGATTTCCGTCTTTTAAAGTATTCGTTTAATCCGATGATCCCCTCGGATGCATTCATGAACCTCTCTTCATTTTCGCGGTGGACCTTTTGGAATTCGAACCATTCGGAGAGACCCGCGAGGGTAACGCCGAGCGAGTTTCGGATGAATTATTAAAAGGAAAATATCAATACAGCTATTTCCCTCTCGTAATTCAACGATTTGATTGAATTAATTTCTCGTGAATACTGCCTAGGAGTCATGTGTCTGTTCACACACAATGTCGAAGATCTCAATCAACCCTTTCAAATTTAATGTAGCAAGAACTTTTATCGAAGTTCGATAAGTAAGCCAAGAGAACGTCTCATCAGAATCCTGTTTTACACTAAATTTACATTAAAAATTTTACTCAAATCATTCCTTCAATTTTATCATCTTCATTCTTTTAATTTAATCATCTTCAATCATTTCTGCAAATGGTCGTTCCGTAATCGAGAATCAAAAATAGGTACGAGTGCGTTACCTGAACGCATTAACAAGAGGACAACGTGAGACATTGTTCAGGGGAAACCAAATTATTTAATAAATTGAACTGTTTAAAAACACATATTCTACTCATTGTAACTTATGAAGAAGTAAATGATTAAAATTATTATAATTGATACGCTAAAGGTGAGATTTATACGAGACGTTGAAGCATAGCAGTTAAAATATTAGAAATACGAAGTGAGGGAAGGCTATGGAATGGGAGGAATACTCAAAGAAAATAGGATTCGTTTTCCATTTGAATTTTTTAAATGAACGCAAATATCAGGACAAAAATAATAAATAAAGAGCCTTACTTATTTGCTTCAAACGGTGCAAAGTTTTAACGTTAAAAATGTCGAGGGAAAATCGTATATGCAAATATTTGAATACTTTGAATATTTACTTTCCTTTTCTTTATAGTTTTTGGGGTATAACATTTTACGATTTCCGATTACTATCTGTCGTACTTAATCAAATGGTAAATTAGGCTGTATCAATTTGGAAATTAGGTGATGTTTAAAACATATCTTACCGTGATACCATTTCAGGCGTAACATGGTGGGAATACTTCAAGAAGAAAGAAGACAATTTGCTTTTCCACATGGAATTTATTTATTACGACCTTTTTTTCCAACGTATTCCATGTGGAAAAGCAAAATGTCTTTTTTCATCATATTTGACCCCATTTGCGAATAATACATATAATACAGAGTAGGAAGGGATATTAGGCGAACATTGTTGATGTTCATACTTGGATGATTAAATGGAACACAAACGCCATTGTCCCACAACTTTACAGAAAATGATTTACGAGTATAAACACAAAAGAAGTATGACGCAAAAAAAATATTCATTCTTAAATTGGAAGATCAAGGGAGCAAGGATTGTGTACCTGAAGGAGTTTGACAACCTTTCCCAAATAATATAGAAACATTTTAATGCATCAAGGACATAACATTTTTTATTACAATTTCTAATCCACAATGTTACCATTCAGTAGCCTCAAGCAATGAATGAATGAATAATAAAAAAAACACAGGGTGTTTTGATGGCCAATGGGCAGCGGGTGCACCAAAACCGCACATCGGCTGTACGACTATTTACAATTCCTTCGCGGAAGACTATGCATCCCAATATCTTCCTTGGCTCCCCGAGCAACTAACATCTCTCATAAAAGCTTATCATCTTAATGGCTGGCAACCAACCACGGTCATTATTCAATCTGCACCCGGCCCTTCGAGTCAGCTGTAGAATAGGTGGTCTCTCTCTCCCTCTTCCTATCTACTGTCAAGAGGAGAGCAGGAAAAACAAAATCAGTTACACGATAAAGTTCAATAAGTCGACCCTTTTTGTGCTTTTTGAGATGACTGCTTCCTTGCCACAAACAGTCGAGGAAAGGGAATTTGGATCAGACCACTACAGGAAACGCTGTATTTACTCGAGCCGCTTAATACGGTCGTTCGAGCGCAATACAATTACATAATCAAAGGATTACAATGGAGTGGGCAGAGTGAAGAGGAAATGAATTATTACCAAGTGCATAATAGCGCAACATTATAAATGAGTGGAAGTATGATTGAGAGATAGCATTAAGAGGTTTTATATTTTACTCGTAGATTTATTCAATGACAATTGTCTCAAAGAAAATTTAATGGCACCGATTTACTATAAGGTTCAGTTTTAATGTGTTGTGCATGCAAATTTATCCTTTCGGACCAATTGTTAGCGTTAGGAGTGGCCATGTTCAAATGTTAGTCAGACATTTAATACTTTAACCATACATGCTCTGTCCCAAAAGTGTTTGGACTGAGTCGATTAAAAATAATGTATTGCCAGAATTTTGCGTCCACACACCGCTGTCAACGGATTTTCCTCGCCGCGCACGCCTTCGGTAAGGTGGTGCCCGAAATGCTGCCAAGCTCTGTAACTTGAAAACTTTTCCAAAATGTTAGGTAAAATGTTTCAAAGATTGACAAAGGTTTTTGCCGAAATTCTCTGGAGCTCGACTTCTTCTTCATGCAAGGAAAAAGTTATCTAACACGTATTCTACATGTAAATTAAAAGCTGTGTTTAAAAATCAGAGCTGGAGTGGATTAGAGGTTTTGAGAAGATCTGATACGTTGAGGGGCGTTTAAGAGTAACGGAGGGACATTCGGGAAATACGAGGGTCATCCGGAAAGTAGTACCCGTTCGTGCCGCATGAAGTGCTGACGACGCGAGTAGCCGCTGGACGAGGTCAGATAGCTTCAGTGGCTCGTCTGCCTTCTCTGAGCCAAGTTGCGTGACGCTAGCATTGCCTGTGTTGTTTCTGTGATTGTTTACAATGTTTAAAAAAATTGAGAACGCCGCCAGTTGTGAAGTGAGGGCAGTGATTAAATTCCTCAATGCAAGAAACGTTCGCCCATGTGATATTCATCGCCAATTAAAGGAGGTGTATGGAGACAATGTAATGGACGAGTCGTCTGTTCGGCGGTGGTGTCGCAACTTCAACATGAGGAGGGGGAACACACACGACGATGAGCGTTCGGGGAGACCGTCTGTCATTACAGACCAACTGGTGAGCTCAGTTGACGAATTCGTGAGGAACGATCGGCGCGTCACAATTGATGACATCTGTGAGCATTTTCCCAATGTTTCTCGAACAATTGTTCATGAAATTGTTAAACACCATCTGCATTATGCAAAAATTTGTGCAAGATGGGTCCCTCGCGTATCTCAATGAGCTGGCGGCGAAGGACTATGCAGCAGGAATACAGAAACTTGTCACACGCTATGACAAATGCCTTAATTTGCTTGGAGATTATGTTGAGAAGTAGTTTAAAGTATCCTCTTTCAAATAAAATTTTTTATGTTTGTTAATATTTACTTTTGTGTCTTTATTTCACGAACGGGTACTACTTTCCGGATGACCCTCGTAGTTTGGTGGTGGAGCTGTGGTTTTTGAGGATAGAGTAGAGAGGTTTTTACGGATATATCTCAGAGACTCTTGGCGAGGGAAGTATGTGGTACAAATTGAAAGAGGGTGGGTTTTTGTGGTGGAGGAAGTTTTGAGGTTGTAAGAATGTCTGCGGATCATATTGTTTAGGAGGCATTCAGAATAACCTCGTTGGAGGAAGGAATGGTGTAGATTTGAGAGGAATTTATCAAGTGAGTGGGGGTGATTGCAGATCCTGTGTTCTCTCGTGGAAAGAGAATAAGGAATGCAGCGTTTGATGTGATGTGGGGGCAAAATTCATAGTATTAAGTATTGTTGTTTGTTGGTTGGTTTTATATGCACGGAAGTGTGAAATGCCTTGTCTATTAATGATACGTTTACATATAGGAAGGTGATTTGGGAGGAGGAAACGGTAGTATTGAAGGAGACAGAGGACGTAGTATTGAGGTTGGAAATGAAAGTTTTCAGGGAATCAGTACCATGTGGCCAGAGAAGGAAAATGTCACCAATATCTCTGAGCCACAATATAGGTTTCAGGGGTTATTTAATCAGGAATGCTTTCTCTGCGAGACCAAGAAAGAGGTTTGCATAGGAAGGGCTGAACCTGCTGCCCATGGAACAATAATTGATCTGTAAGTAGAACGCATTGCTAAAGGAGAAGGAATTACGGGCGAGGATGACACCGGAAGGGCTAAGGAGAAATTCAATGCTGGGTATGTGTGGCTTAGGGCGTTTTGAGAGTTAGTATTGGTGAGCGGAGGGTATTTAGGAGTGGGGAATGGATGTATAAAGAGATGTTGCATCAAAGACGGCCAATACGATATCGGTATCTGAAGGGAGGGACGTTGATATTAGCCTTTCCACGAAATTTTATGAATCTTTAGTGAATGACGGTAGAGAGTGGCCTATTAGCTGCAGGTAGTGGTCTACAAATGTAGAGATTCTTTCCGTTGGGGAGTTACGGGAGGATAATATCGGACAACAAAGTTTGCTAGGCTTATGGATCTTCGGTAGGATATAAAAATGAGGGGTGGGTGGGTGAGCAGGGCCACGTCTGAAGGAGATAGTCCTTCATTGGGCCCGTTGGAAGCGTTCCTTCAGTTCAACGAGTTCCTTCTGAAGTGCGGGCTTTGGGTCTTTGGGTATTTGCCGGTAGGAATACGTGCCAGGGAATTGTGTCTTGACTTTCTTTATATAATCTGTTCTATTTAGAACCACAACCGTTGACTCTTTGCCAGCGGAAGTAATGATAATTTTTGTATTATTAACAATTTTCTTAATTCTGAGGATTCGGTGGGAGGCAGGTTGGGTTGAGGATTAAGGGACTTGAGGAAATATATGTTGGACATTCTGGACTGAATAAGGTTTATCAAAACGCAAAGTAGAGTAGGGAAGTAGGAGTGGTCGACGGATGCAGAATCGGGGGAGGGGGGGCTCCGCCGTGGGCAATGCCGAGCGACGGTGCGGAAGCGAGGGGAGCAGGGGAGAATGGTGGTCGAGTTTTTAGGCACATGAGGAGCGAGTGTACGGGTGTGTTTGGGGGCAAAGATGGGCAGCGCGGTGGACCCAGGAGTGGGGTGAGAGGGGCTTTCCAGTTGATTTGGGGCAGGAGATGGTGGGAAGGAGAAGGATCGATTCTTTTGGGGTTGGAGGTGGGATTTAATTGCTCTTTGCTTTGTTAACCCCCTAATGGACTTTTCCATCCAGGCAGGGGCCCCTGAAATAAATCAAGCCTGACATCTTAATTTTAGCACCTTTTGCTCCCCTTGCCGTCGGGATACGGCGCCCCCTCCTCCCCCCCTCATCTCCTCTAACTCCCCCCCCACTTCTCCCCCTGATAAACTACGTCATCTCCAGCCCTTCATCTTTTACCCTACCCCCGCTATCCCCCCCTCGTCCCGGCGCCGTCGCTCCCGTGTGGTGTTCTCATCTCCTTTTCCATTCGATTCCAGACTCGCCCGCGCAGTTGACTGCCTGGAGGGTGGTGCTGGAGAGTCGTGCTGGAAGAGGTGTTGCCGTTCGTAGGGATCGCGCCGTCGATGTCTCTTTTTTTTCTCCCGGGCAGGATTCGGATCGCCTGCATTTTTTTCACCTTCGAGAGGTGAGGTATTGGGAAAAGAATAACTCTGTCCTCACGCGACCCATATGCTAAACGATCTAGAAAACTATGCTGGACCCGCAACCCACCAAATCCGAACGAACATGCAATCGGAATCTGTCGAAAAGTTTTTACCAAACGAAAATTTACGACTGGAAAAATAATGTTTCCTTCCTATGTCTTTGAATTTCCCAGGAAAGAAATATTTACATAAAGAGATTCGGCGATTTTCACGTGAAAACCCTATATATCTTTGAAGAAAAGTGTGTTTTGCATTGGCGACTTTCGAGATGAACATTTGAATTATATTGCTGAGGAATGTGCTCCAATTTTTCCACCGTTTCAATAGAAGAAGCAAGAGGGCAATGTATTTATTTTATACTTCAGTATTTACGGTACATAATATCCAAATTTAAATGCAATGTTAAAATCTTATTGGTATTGTTAAATTTTGTCAGTGCCTTTTATCCTACTAGCACTGTCAATAATAAGACATTCAGAGGAGTTGGAGATGGGATTTCATGCAACTACGTAAATAGACCTATATATACACAGACAGGTAAACTTAAGAGACCGTTATTAGCTACCAATAGCTAGTCATAATGTTTCCAATGGAGGGTCCAACTCGTGCCGAAAGAGGGCGAGTCTCGAGCCCTCGGATTTAGATTGACACCTATGGAATAGAATTTGGGCAAGTTACCCATCAGACATGCCAAGCTGGCCGGTTGCAAAGCCGCTCAATTTCAATTATTTAGATGATATTCGATTCGAAGGAGCTAGGTCATATCATGATGAAGCATATTTTATTATAACTAAGTCTGTGATAAGCGCCTTTATATTAGTTTTTGTGAGGGGATGCTATTGAAAATGAAGAAAATTTATTTTATTTAAACCTCCGCTGCGAAAGGCCAAGTAAAAAAATATATATTTTTGGTATCCACTTTATTATTATTTGATTATTACTTTTTATTGAAATGTTTAAATCAACAGCATAAAAAAGATATGGTTGAATTATAGGTTCAAAGAACAGCATACGCAAGTGGAGTTTCTCTTTTTTCTTTCTAATTTTATTCTGCCCCAACATTCGGCAAGGCATTTTAAACGACGGACGATCAAGATGAGTAAACACCTTTTCGAAGCCAGTGGGCGGTTTTATGAGAAGGCGGGGAGGGAATGTGGCGATTGGGGAGGGCAGATGACGAAGGGGCCCCCGTGGAAGGGGCATCTTCGGGGGAAGAAGGACCCGTCCCGGGGACCTCCCTCGCCCCCCTCCCTCCCCCAACCGTGGGGATGGTGGGAGGTAGACGAGGTTAGCTGGAGGCCCTTGAAAAGTGTTTGGAAGGGAGGCTATCAACCACGTAGACTCTCCTTGTCTCCTCCCCTTCGGACCCTCTTTCTCTGCGGATGCTCCCGACACACCAGCAATTATAAGCCACACCTCCGCAGAGGCACCTCCAGCCGACAACAAACAAAAAATATTAACGATTACCCGAAACGTGCGGCAATTAATTCATCCCTTTAATGTGCGCCTTTCAAAAGGACAGCCCGAGGCAGGAATAACAATAACTCATGAATTGATACGCCCACGGTTCAGTTTTGTAATTAATATTCCGAGGGCTGTAATTGTTTCCCGCCTCCTTAGGTGCATCGAGTTTTTTTCTCTCTTCACATGTACCATTGAAAGTCCCTCTGGTGGGAGACAAATGAATCTATTCTCTTGGGCGAGAAAGATATAACGGGGAGGTAGAGGCGTTTGAAAATAAGTTATCGCGTCGAATCAACGTCGTGTCCACACAAATTTGCACCAAGTTTCAAATATGGAAAGTAGTTCTAAAAAGCACCAAAAGGCTTTACCATTGCAAGGAAAAATTTAATTAGCCATACGTCCGATATTTTCATTTAAATCGATAACCATGCTGTCATTTAATCAATAATTAGGATTTACCATAAATACTGTATTTCAAGCGAGTATGGCATCTGACATTTGCTCCATTGCTTTAAAGGCTTGAGGTAAGTGGTATGCATTACTTTCAGCATAATATTTTCAATGCTTTTTTCTTAAAAGAGCTGTGTTCATATTTGCAAGTGACATAATTAAGTCAAAAAGAGGCAAATTCATCCTCAAGGGTAGAGAAAATTCTTATCTGCACGCATTGATGTAAGTTATTTCTCTGATGAGAAATGGCGAAGGGAAAGAGACACATTTGGATCCGCAAATAATGTGGAATATAGTTTTAGAAAGGAAACTGAGGGCACACGATTACCAAAAGAATACGGACGAGGGCCTAATTTCGACCGAACATTCTTCAACTTCGCTGAAATTTCGAGCCAATCTCTTCCGTTTTCAGGAAGAATAAACAACCAAGGCCGATAAGAACGGGGGCAATGAAAACAGCGCTCCAAACGGTCGTCTGCCGAAAAGGACCCTTTTAACTCCACTCGAGCAGAGCGCAGGCCCAGCGGGACACGGGCCCCATCCTCATTGAATCGGCAAACATTGTATGTACAACCATCAAGATGTGACTCCTCCCCTGGACCTCTGACTGCCTCCAGGAACATCCGCCAAATCCAACCCTGCCCCTTTACCCGGCTATCTCCGCAACCAGAACTCCTCCCTCCCCACCTCTCCCCGCACTAGACTCTCCCTCTACCCCCAGGGCCACCTCAGCGCACTTCATCACCCCCTCGTCTCTTACCCCTACACCTCTCCCTGTCCTCTCCCTCTCGCACAACCCCCTACACTCGGAGGGGATGCCATCTAAATGCTAATGGCGGGGAGAGGACACCCCTACTCCCAACGCCCTCCGCTTCCCTCCCCACAGCCCCGCACCCGCTGCACCCTCGTCTCTTCTTTACCCTGACAACCATCATCTCCTCACGTTGATGCATAGGTTACATGTTCATACAAGGGAGCAAAAACTGGCTGTAATTAAACCTAACCGGCACGACTCTACTGTCTTTGGGAGCCACTAAGTGAAAAACAGCGTATAAGTTGAGCAAAGTTTCGTGAATTAGAATATCAGTTTCTTTACAGTATCAGGTCTCATTTTTTCAGAAAATTTCAGCAGACGCACCCTTTCGCTAGCTTAATGTGATTGTCAAAGGCACTGTGAGAATATCTCACTGGTGGTCTGTAACTCAAAATTGTGCATCCAAAATTTTTTAATTTAAAAAAAATTGTTTCAGCTGGACTCATGTCAGTATTAATAAAAGTAAGTTTTCAATTTTAATACTTTGAGCCGATTTTACCAATTATGATAATAAATATTAGTAATGTCACAAAATGAAACGATCTTAGGAGAATATTTTTCTCATATCACTTGTTTTCTAGACGTCGGAATCTGAGACGAATGGGATTCCGATATGCTTTCATTTTCCCTAGGATTTCGTAAGGTTCGGTCACCAAAACTTGTTAAACAACTTTGTGCATGTTAAGAACCAATTCCGCGCACTCTAGGTTTATAAACTGGTTAATACTCCACGAGCCATGCCGTCGAGACTCATTAGTTACTGATGTTAAATTGAGTGCGTGTTCTTTTGCAAAAGAAGTGGTACTAAAAACCATTCCCGAAGATAAAAGTACGTCCTAAAAGGCAACACCGTATCTAACTTGAATCACTGATAGTAAGTTTAAAAATCTTACGACATTTGATATTTTTTAATATTTGCCATGCTAAATTTACAAAAAAATTGAAGAAAGTGAATTTTTTGTCAGCTACGATGATGCACAAAACGTTATTAATTTTCATATTTTATATCAATTTATAGTCTTCTTTGAGTGTCTAAAAATTATAAAATAAAACCAATGAAGATTTGCTGCCAATGAATTAAGAAAGACGATTATTTTATTTCAATGAGCTTTCAAAAGCTCATCATGGAACTATTACTACCAACTGTTAATTTAAAATGTTAGGGAGAAAAGGAATTAAATAGGTGTCTAAAGTGCATCCGATATATTACGTACACACGAACTTGGGGTCCTTCTCGGTTCGTATGCAGTTATAAGTATTTACGTTTTAAATGTGGTACGGTTGAGCAAAGAGGCATAATATCGTGCCAGCTCAGCTTATGAGGTTTTTTCATAAAACCTGAGAGCATCATTAAGCACGAGTTCTTTTCAGCCTAATGAGATTGAAATGGTGTGCTGAACACTTGTCCCCAAAATAATGGCCAGAGACTGGATCGCCTGTCGTCGTTGGCCTGCCGTCAAATGTTTGTGTGTTGCAGGCGTTGAAGTCTCCGAGTACCAGCAGCAGCCACAGAATGAATGGTCTGCCGGAAAGGCGTCGAGGGGGATTGATATTTTCCTTTGGTTTGGCGCTCGGCAGGGGGCGCGGAGAAGGGTCGGTGGAAGGAAGGGCCAAGCAGCAGCCGATGGGGGTACGTGAGGGGGGTGCGCGTGTGGACGAGGCGGGGCAAGTGGGAAGGCAGAGGGAAGATAGGGTGGGACGGCTGGAGTAGAGAGGGGGAGGAAGAGGAGGGCTTTCCAATACGCGGCATCTGCTCCCATCAAAGCGAGATGATGGGGTTGCGATATGAGATGGGACCATTTCGGTGCCGGAGGGGGAGGAAAAGAAAAGGGAGAGTCCGTGGGGAGAGTGGATGTTCGGGCGAAAAAGGGCGATGTTAATCCGGTTGTAAAATTATCGCAATTCCAACGCGAGCAACGTCCGATAGATAAGGAACTCGCTCCGGAGTTTCATGTTCGTCAAAAGGGTGGCCGAGGAGGGAAATCGTGGGCGCACGTGAACGTGGATGAGTGGTTGTGGATGCAGGGAAGATAGAGCCTTGGGAAGGGCGGCGGTAAGGGTACCCAGCCCATGCATGACCTGCTGGCGGCTGCCAGAATGGAATACGCACACACCGCCAGATAAGACCGGGATTTTTCTTTCACCGCACGCTGACCTCCCCATCTCGTTTTTGCCTCCAAACGCGGCGCCTTGCTTAATATGCATGCCTAATGGAGGTTGCATTGTTACCATTTTGAAAAGTGCTATTAAGATCAGAGCACTCCTATTTATTTTCTCTGCATTAAAAAGGAATTTATTTAACATAAATTGGTATTGAACTTGTTTTTCGCATGAAGCCATTGAGTGGGCGCTAGAAGGAGCATAGAATGTTAAAGCGGCAGACACTAGAAATCAAATTCCATAATATTCCAAGGAAAGTATCGCATTATAAAGTTATGCGAGAGAAATACATTCTTGAAGAGTTATTAAAATTATCTGTTATAATGAGGTCATTCATGGGTTAATTTAATGATTAGTATTTAGCCTTGGTGAAATTTTATTTAACAGAATTAATCTTTCAAATTCAAGAGAAGTCAGATTACGTATACATGATAGGTCAATAGATAGATTAAGAAACAGTTAAATAAAATATGCATAAAATAGTCATCAGAAAAAAAGATTTCAACTTCAAAGAACAAACCAAAAGAAAGCATTTATGAAATTATTTAAATACGGATATCTTATCAAGAATATTGCCATTTTTTCAATCTTTAATTAAGAATTACTGGTATAAATGATAAATTAAATATTCCAAACACTCGGATAGCAACATCTTCTATTTATTCCAGGCTATGATTCCAGCAATTTATACTTGTATATTCTAAGTTTCAATTAATCCATTAAATTCTTTTCGCTCTAGTTTGGGCTCGATACGCTCACTACCTGTTTAACATAGAGAAAGATGAAATAAAAAACACCATCCCACACGAGTAAAAGCAGGCTGAAAAGAATACCTAAACTCTTTTCTTCACCCAAAAAACTATAAGATTACAGGTGAATGTATCGAAAAATATTCAATTGCTGCTGCTCTTTTTAAAGTCTGTTATTTTCTTGGGTTTTATCATCCGTCCATTAACGGTAAATGCGTAAGCCTATTAATATAAGAACTATGTAACAGGCTGTTTAAGTCTAAAACTTAAGAACTTTGGTCCGATCACAACTTATCAGTTTCTTATGCGGTGTAACAATGAGTGATACTTAAATAAGTCATCCCTCCATAAATTGTACGGCTTTGTACTTTTAGTAATATGGGAACAGTTGTCTTGCCTTATCTGATGGAAAAGTAAGGAAAATTATACGGAGGAAGGAAAACTCATTTACCCTGAAATCAAAACATTGAAGGAAAAACAAAAGAATCAAAATTTGTTTCAATATCAGAGGTTCAGCACCATTATTCTCCATATTATCAGTCGTCTAACTTAATTTGGTCCTCAAACATACTAAACGTATGTTTTTGTAGCCCTGCTTTCCGCAATCGTACATAACATATTGCAATGAGATAAATCTTACTCTGAACCGCGAAAGGAGCTAAAAGTTGTTTGATGCCTTAGAATTGTGTTCAAATGATTCCAAAAGCAATATCTCAGAGTCGTACTGAGAAAGTGAATATGACTTTCATGCCAAAATTCTTCTGAAAACGCATGTCACAGACTTGCGCCTGTTAAATACCTTTTCATAGTGCTCTTCAATGAATCTTTCTGATCTAAGGGCCTATTTCAAGTGTAAAACAACAATCTATCCAACGTCAGGGTGTCGCAAAGGGGATAGAAGGGTCGGTGGGGGCACATGAATTGCGAGCGGAAGACAAGGCGTTCACCGTGCTCGGGGGCCGAGGCAGACTGTCGGCCGAGGTCGAAGGGACGGGGAGGGGGTGCGGAATGGGGTAGTGGGGCGGAGTGGCGGGTGAGCGGGGGGATCGGTGGGGCGAGAAGGAGGGGAGGGGCGGATGAGAGAGATGGCACCCAAGGGCCCACCACCCACTACAAAACCCACAGACTAACACTCTCCTCCCCCCGTCCGGAGCACTCACTTGCGCGCCCCTTCCGCTCTCGAGATCCACACCCACTAACGCCTTTGATTCTGCAATTCCCTCAACCCCCACTGGGATCCACCCTCCCCCTCGCAACTCCTGAATGATCCACAGGACCAACCCCCCTCTCGGAGGGGTTCCTCCTCTACCCCATCACGGCCGCAGCGACAAAATATATGTCCTGTCCGTCTCCCCTCTTCAAACTCTCCCCTTGCTTAACCCTCAAAGCCAAAAACCACACACCCCTGCTGCTCACACATTCCCTCTCCTAATACCCTGGACCTCCCCTCCCCGCTTCCCTTCTCAAATCCCACCGAGCCTCCTCTCCACTGACGTGATCATCACTCCCGCCCCGCTGGTCATAGGATGGCCCTCGACCGAGTGCCTCTCGCCGCCACCCTGAACTAATTATGGACGGGTGGCGAAGAAAATTAAGTACGGAGAGCACCCTCCACTCTTCTCTCTCTCTTAATAATTAGTTTCGTTCGGGAGAGTTGAACTTAAAAAAATTCGATTTTGTCATCATGGCCGATAGAAAATTTTGGACATTGCCTAACAGAAACCAACCTTTAAATTGAAAATTATTGATAAAGCTTAATTTTTTTTGGACTACGACATTGCTTTTAGGAATAAAATATTCTTTCAGCATTCCTCCAACACATTTATTCTTTATATTTTTGTCTAAACAGAATGTACTCCAAGCAAAAAGTCGATTGGATGTGGTGAATGTGCAATTCAAAGTAGGCATTTAAATGAATCATAATTAAGTTTCCACCGAATATTTACGCATTTCAAAATTTGATGCTCAATAACCTTTGTTACAAATCAGGGTTAGAATTATTTATGAGTTATATTAAAACTATATTCACACAGTTCAAGCGTTCGTTACTCGTCAATTTCTACGTTCAACGATTGATGGTAGTTAAAGACATATAGTGGAGTAATTGAACTTATAGAAAACTTGTAATTTCATTAAAGGCTGGTGCTGTAGCGCCGACCAACAAGACAGCTTTTCCAAAGGAGTTTTCTACATCGTAATATTTACTCGATTCGGTATGCATTGCATTGATAAACATTCGTGTCATATTTCTTCTGGAAAAAAGTCACGAGCTGGGGCAAACTATAGCGAGGAGAGCTCTTAATGATCAAGCAAGAGATAATAAAGGACAACGTTGCAAGAAATAAACGTCACGCTTCTGTGAGTTTTGTTATCTTCAATGCATGAGCGCCGACAATGAGTCTTTATACTCATATAATATGACGTCATGTGGCAATAATAATCATTAGTAGGAAGCTTTACGGCGATTCGCATGAAATGGAGTTTATGATTGCATGCGTTGGTAATACGTGAAAGACTCCCGACCAGGAAACTCTATTGTCGTGTTATACGTCCCAGAATGCGCATTTTTTCGCGTTGACGACCAATATATACGAGAGAGAACAACGCCACAAAATCATGTTTACGAGACCAGGGGCTTAGCGAGGGTTCTAAAGAGAGAATTGGACTGTGGCAAACGGTCGAGAGGACAGAGTGTGGAGGGGGGGAGCATTGGAAGGGGGGAGGGGAGGGGAAGATCCGTGCAACCGGAATAATCCCCAAGACCGCCGAGAGCATATGTCGCCCGCTGCTGTATGGAGTCAACTCGCCGCCTCTGCACCGCGTGCCCCTCCCCTCTCGCACGCACTCAAAACCTAATCTCTTTTCAAACTTGCTCCGTCCTGCTATTCTCCGAAGACATGCCAAAGGATGTGCGCCTGGATGTTACCGTGAGGCTTGGACGGAGAAACATTCCGAATTAACCAAACTCATCACACGAACTTTCGACTCCGACGATGGTGCGTAACATTCATCAGCAGCAGACGACCATTTATACTTTTAAAATAATCATGAAGAAAATTTAAAAAAATGAACATCAATCGATCCACACGCAAATGCTGGTGTCATGATGTAATGGATGGTAGCTTTTCATCGTAATTAAATTCGTTATAATGCTTTTATTTGTCTTTGTTTTCACTGAGGATACAATCATCAAATTTGTGTAGAGAATTTTAAAGCATCTCTTATAGGCTTGGCGATTATTTCTTTTTGGTGAATAAGTAAATGCATAAATTCAGCAGGAATATGACACGAGATGCAGTTAATGCTTTGGACAGAGGTAGAAAATTTAAAATACAATTATAACACTCGCAAAAATATTAATCTAATACTAATTTCCGTTCAGAAATAATTTGTTTAAAACAAAAAAAAACCTTGAAATATTTTTCAATCAATGAGGAAACGTCGCAAAGTTAGAGGTGATCGTTTATCGGCCTGTAAAAAAGAAGATAATGGATTTTAAACTAACAGTCTAACATAAACTGTTTACGGCTATTGGAGTTTTACATTCATTCAATATTACTAGCCGTAAGAGCTCATTTCTTATCAATAAATAACAGTTGGGCATCAAATTTATTGCAAATTCAAGTTATTTCCGAAAAACGCTGGAAAATTTTTATAAAATTGTTAATTTTAATTTTTAAAATAGTTATAGTAATTCCCTAGATTACCTTCGCAATTGTGGCATCAGAGAAATAGGTCCTATCCTAGATATTTTACAATGAGCTATAAAAAAAACTCTAAAAAAAGAACGATAAAAATCTAGTAAAAAGGAATATTTAATATGCATTATGTTCTATGTAAAACAATATATTTCAACCTTTTTTCCATTCATATACTCAAAGACATGTGTTTTTCTATGCATAAATTTCGAACAATGTTCAATGCATATGTTTACAGTGTTATCTTCATGAATAAATCAAACTGTCACTAAAAGAGTCAAATAGTTGGCTTGAAAAATGTAGACGTTCATTAAAATTTAATACAAGACTCACGTAAATAAGAAAGAAACATTAATATGAATTATGATGTGCATTACAAGTGGTCTTCTAAATTTGAATTGCTCAGTCCAATTTATTTTTTATCGAAAAATCGCTGAAGCTAAAATAACATTTTATATACGCCGAAATCAAATTATTTGTGAAATTTATATAGAAGGATAAAGTACTACTCCAGTTAAATAATTTCTTTTAACTCATGAGCAAAAAAATTAGAAATTCTTACAACTACATAATGTTGGACGACTACATTGTTAAAACGTTTATTTATTCGAACGAGAGCATTAGGAATATAAACGTGGCATTTGCGTTAACCTACAGAGGCTAGCTAAACTATTCTACCTTTTTGGCGCGCTTTGCACACCTTCAAAAGTCTCATGTATAGGTATAAAGTTAAGTACATTAGGCTGCTTTCAAAACGATCCGATTATTTTTTATATCTAAACCGTACTTTTCCACTTACTAATTTATTGTGAAACGCATTACACTAAAACTATTCGGTAGAACAGTATCATAGTGAACCAAAAAAATCATAACTCTAGGAAGTTCAAATAATTACAGAAACCACATTACCATCAACCATGTTTCCATCAGGAATTCTTCGTATTTGTTTTCGTACTTGTGGACCTTTTCCTCGCTAGTGTACTGATAAATGTGACATATGCACGGATCTGAAAGCCCTTCACCCTTTGCCCACCAACATCAAATTGATGACTACACGGGAAACCTTGAATTTGTCAACAGAGATGAAATCCGGAACGAAACATAATCGATTTGATCTTGTCTTTTTGTCGTGGAGCAACCGTCGCGGCGAGCAAGGGTTGAATCGGGATGATCGTTCAGAGTCGAATCGAATGGACGAGAGAGAAACTCGAGGGGGAGGGGGGGGAGTGGACGGAGGGATGGCCGGGGGAGGGGGGGGCGTCACCGGAGGGCGGGTTGGGTTTTGCTGAAGAGGAGGGAGCTGTTTGCCCGAGGTTAATAAAAACAAGTGGCATACGGGATTTTGAGGCGCAATGCTCCACGCATATGAGAAGTGTGCTGCCTCCCTGATCCGGCAAGTGAGAATATCTCCATGGTAATGCGGCATTTTGTCAGGGATCAAGGCGAGGGCCATTCTCCAGCTCCCCCTGAATTATTGCTTACAGCATTTGTTTTCTGGGGCGCAGTTCGTTCCATTCGCTGTACGAGGAGCGTACGGTGTCGAAGGATTTCGGGCCTTGGGGAGTGGGGGGGGGTGTCGGTGAGAGAAGGGGCAGATGGGGGGGAGCCGGGGGTAGGGTTTAGAGAACGTGTTTTAGGGGGTGGGCGTGTCACCATGCGGTTCGTAGGGAAGGGGAGGGCTGGGCTAGAGGGCGGAGTGTGTGGGGGTTGGAGGATGATACGGATTCGTCATGGAATTATTCCGCCTCCTATCGCAAACACCCGACAAACGGGTAAGCCTCCCTCCCCGCCCGAGCAGGTGATCTCATGCGGTCATAACTCTAAGTTAACTTTTATCCTTCTACCAGGTCAACCCCAACTCCTTCCACCCCCCTTCCCACCCCCCGTCCTTCAGCGAACCCCATCCAGCCCGCCCCTCTCTGAGCTGTCTGCGTCAATCGACATGGAGTGCGGTGTTAAGGGCTGTTCTCTGCCCGGAGAGCTAATCAGTTCTGCCCCTCGTTGATAATGTTTCTCGCTCCTTGCGGTCATTTTTTTCTCTGTCTCCCGCTTGGAACCAAAAGGGTATCATCTACAACAGATGCTTAACTGACTGCCCCGCCAATGTTTACAAGGGGTTACTCCGGCATCACCATCGATCGATTCGCGGTGCTTGCTTTTCATCGAGTCGGGTTGTACGCTTGTATCTGAGGAAACATTAGTTCTGTTTATGTTCGAGTTGCTTCAAATCGGAGCTGCGAGTATGATGTGACTTGACTGTGTTTATAACGACCTCAGCGAAGTTAAATTTGTTTCTACATCGCGGCCATTTCCTGAGGGTCCTGCTAGCTCTACTACTCCCAGCAATCATAGTATCTATGGTCACGCCAGCGCAGTTTCTATTCCTCCTTTTTTCAAGAGAAACTTTGACATCTGTGTACTGCTTCGATGTCACTCCATTTTCATTGGTAACTTCTATTTATAATCAGAAGCAGCGATTAAATTTATGTAGGAAGAAAAAAAATGCTATATTTGGAAATAATTCTGATATTGTAATAAAAAATTAATATTTTATTGAAGAGAAAGAGGAAACTTTTAATGTCCACTGTTATCTATAAATATAAATTAATCATTTATATGTCATTTAATATCCTGGGGTTGCATGTTTCATGTTACTCACACGCGGAAACCAGCAGCATTCAATTTGAATTTGAAATGTACGGCGTAAAATCAAGTCATGCCAGTCCATGTTTTAATCCGTAAGGGAGAGAATGAAAAATCCAAACAAATTTCTCCAGCTGCATAAATTCAATATTTTGTAACAAAGCGAGTGGAAAACAAATTCAAATCTCTCATTCGAAGCCAACATGGACCTAAAAAAAATTAATAGCCAATCACATCGTTTCCGCTGTAAATCGTGAGAAATGATTTCATTCTGTCCTTTGTTTCCGTTGAATTCATTTGAATCCCATTTTAATGCTTAACTGCCGATCGTTAGGCTCGCGATAATGTGGGATTATTTCCTCCCGGTAAACCACTGAATAATAAAAAGGAAATAACGCGAATATGTAATCGCATCGGTTGTTTGTTTTAATTGACCGTGGCCCACCACTCCACGTGACTTATCCTTTTATACGACTCGCAGCGGACCACCCCCCCCCCCTTTTCCACCACCTCTACCCTTCCACCCCTCCCCTCTCACACCTATCCGACGGCTCACCCTCGCTTCAAAGCCTCCTCCCATCACGAGCTCACAATAATCCCCCAACTGCCACAAAATCCTTCCACACGTTCGGCCCACTAACTATCCCATTCCAACACATAACGGTAATTCCGAGCGTTTTGAACAAGTGACTCAAGAGTGGGAGGGCAATCGTCCAAAAAGCGGACAATGAATTGATTGAGGATAAAAGGGAGAAAAAAAAGGGAAACGATAGTTGATTCCGATTATTGATTATCCCGACCGCGAAAAAGGTCCGATTTTCAATATCGTCCACGAGATCTGAAAGACTTACTCGAGCCAACTATAGGAGCTGAAATAAGCGAAGATTACGAGTGAAGTAATAATTTAAATCGTTTATATTTTTTCTTTTTTTTTTGTATTTCGCTCAAAGTAAAAATATTGATCGACGTGTGTATCCTATAGATAGATAGAAATTGAACAAAAAACAGATAACACGTAAAAGGACACCCACATTGCAGATTGTTCAAATTTTCGGCCTACTCCGAGGCTTTCTTCAGGTCATTCACAGTGTTGGCCTGCCAAAATTTAAAAGGGCTGGGTATGATTCTATTTAATGATGAAATATTAAACGTGTTCCTTTAGATATGACTTAAGAAATGAGAACGAGTGAGGACTATAAGATTAATTGTGACCAAACGCATTAAGTGTTGGTAAAAAATGAAGCGTGGTCATACTAGAGGACAAACTCTGCACCAATGTGATATAATAGCCAATAAAAAAAATCAAATAGTTCTAAGGATATTATCACACGAAAAGATATAAATAGGACATGAGAAATGCTGGTCGTGTGGCTATCGTGACCCTTTCTGATGTAAGGCGCACTCTTTATGAATAAAGAATATAATGCACCAAAAGAAATCGTGTTTAAACTCACCCAAGTGGTAATGTTATGGGAAAAACACCAAACTTGATCCTTATTGTAATGGAAGAGGTTAAATTTGATCCGTCTTAAGACAATCACATCTGATACGGTAACGTATGTAAAATAAATAAGACCTGCTTGCAACGAGAGAATACTATACGAGCGTAGAATATTCCCACGCCTGCTTAATCATGCAGCACTTGGTTGAGCCGTCTCGTGTTTACCACTTCTAAAGGATGCGCCCAGAAAATGTGGACTTCGTACCACCGGCCCCGGCTGGTAGGCAATTAAGCCCGCTGACATGTGGGGCAAGTGGCCGTTTAATTTGTGCTTGCATCATTCACAGTTAAATTACATCTGATACATCGGCTTCGTTACCGCAACCTCGGTTTCGATTTAACCCATTCGGGAAAGCATAACCCTCGCGAAATCAACCCACAATTATCCATAAAAGCTTAGCGAATTGTTTTTTTTTTTAAAGATTTTCATTTTCCACGCACGACGGAAAATATTTGAGTTCGTATTCGACGGAAATCATGCCTATGCATAAAAATGTCAGTACAGAATTCTTACGATCGTAAAAAACATCCAGGGAAAGGACGGAGGCCAATGACTTGGCGTGCCAAGGGAGAGGAGGGAAAAGAGTTTGGCTTTGTAAAGCACGGTGGCTGGCGTTGGAGAGAGAATAAATCCGCTGGGTAATGGCGAAGCGTAAAACTGGGAAGTGAGCGTTTATGCTGATGTCCAGTGAGGCATAAAAGTCATGGTCTACGTAAGTGTACATCAACTCATATACGACCCACTTCAAACTTTGGCCGCAGTAAACTAATGCATCCGTTTGGAAGTCTAATGGGATACCATTATTTTTCGCGGAATGTGAATGCAGGACAGTTATGTGCGTATTTAAGAACCTGATTAATAATAATAATAATAATAATGCCAGAAGGAGGCAGTCGTTTGTTCCCTGTTTTAGTGGTAACTTGAAGTTGGGAACTGAGGCTGAGTTCTGTGGCGAAGGAGAGATGAAGAGGACAAAGACAGACGACAAAGAAAATGAAAACATTGGCCACGTTTAAGAGTTTGCTTCCCACTCGCACTCAAATGCCCGTCCAATTTGACGTCAAATAGACGCTATCAGTAAGAGTCACTTCAGGGCAGTTAAGGAATAGTTAAAGGAAATGACCCAGAGCAGTTATCTAATTTTGCGCTACGGAAAAGTGAAGACTGTAATATTTTTTATTTTTGATCCCCTGGCCCATTTAAATACATTGAAGAATCCAACCCCTCACATGATATTCTAATTTAACGACCAAGGAGAAACATGAATTAATTTATAAACAAATGCAATATGGCATTAAGTTCAATTAAAGTTAATTTACTCTCCAATTTTACGCTTCATTCCTACTGGAAGGACATTTATTTCCTAAGAAACTCCCATTATGTCACTATTCCTATGCGGATGGTTGCACGGTGCAATGCGATTAAACCCTTCGCGACACGTAGATTTCGTTCACAAACAAATATAATCAAGGAAAAAGAATTTGCAAAGCAATACTGAAGGAATATTCCAACGCAAAGGAATCACACTTTTGGTTGTTTAACATCAATATGTTGGAGTTTGTACAGTTATTTATACGTACCCTACGCACAATGCTCACTTTTTATTGGAAAAAAATCGGCCCCAATAATCGAACTTCAGCTGTATAAGAACGAGGAATCGTCACTTGCTGCACTTAAAAGAAAAGAATAACTCCTCTGGAAATAGTTAATTGGCAAAGGGCAAGGAAATGGAATGGGGGGAGGAAAATTTCGCGCGCTGTGACAACGCGCCCGAAAAGTGGCCGCGCAATAATTTTTGGCGTCGTAGCGGAGCGAATGAAATATTTCTTAATGCTTCCGACGCGATGTTTTCAGTGCGTTAAAAGGAAGAAAACTAACAACATGAGGAATAAAAATGAGTCCCCGGAGCATGAAGAAAGGACCCATTTATTCTAGTTCAATTTAATTTCATGCAAATTAAAAGCCCTTTCTCTCGTCGACGCTGTGTTCGCCGAGCGGTCGGGAAGTAAAGGGATGAGAGGGGGAGTGAGGGAGGGGGCGCACGCGAGCGAGAGGGAGGAAAACGAAAATCCCGACTCTCCCTACCCCTACCCTCCCCCCCCTCCCCCGGGGTGGTAGGGAGAGTCGGCTCTGCTCCCCCCCGCCCCGCCCCCTTTGGGGGGTGGGGCGGGGGGGAGCAGAGCGAGAGCCTCCTCATTTATTTCGTCCACAACGTTCCCCCCTTCCCCCCCCGAAACCGTACCTTCTTCCCCCTTTCTCCCGAGGGAACACCCCTCCCTCCCCTCCCCTCGTCTCCTCCAATCTCCTCCCCCTTTCCCTCCTCCTCAAGTCGGGAAGCCCTTGGCGACCGTCCCGCCGCTCCCTCCGCCTAGTTACCTTCTGAATCTTGATGCTCCCTTGATTTCACTTCTCGGGAATAATTCCGACCGCCAGAACTTCCGACCGCTTCCCATTCTCTCCTCCCCGCCCCTCCTTTAACTCCCTCCCCGCCTCTTCGCTCCTCCTCCCTCACATCGACCAACCCCCTAACCCACCACCCCCCATTTCTACCCTAAAAGAGAGGAACTATTCTTTTATGGCTTTCCTCGCTGCAAAAATAATTCCATTCCCTACCCGAATGTCTCCTTTTTATGCCGAACCGTTCTCCTTCGCACCCCCCTCCCCTTTCCCTCCCTCTGTTCCCCTAAACCCCGTCTCTGGAAATCCCCTCCAGCCCCATCACTCCCCTTATCCCCACCATTTCACTTTTTATCACCCTTTAT
Source organism: Hetaerina americana (assembly GCF_022747635.1). Classification (NCBI taxonomy): domain Eukaryota; kingdom Metazoa; phylum Arthropoda; class Insecta; order Odonata; family Calopterygidae; genus Hetaerina; species Hetaerina americana. The sequence goes on from NW_027287615.1 coordinate 33,660, forward strand.
TCCCTATTTGGAAGACCCTTTTGCGACGTAAAATTCACTTCGAAAAAAATTTTGGGCGGGCAATATTTTGACGTTCACGTCTGGCTGCTGCGGTCCTTATTCATTCCCGAAATCTTGCATTTTTATTTTGTATCCACCCACGTGAAGAAGGCGGAGTTCCTCGTGACTCTCTCATATGATTGACCTGAGATTGGAACTTGGCTCGAGAGAAGAATTAAATATTTTGATTTGCCTTATTAAATTGCACGAGAAAAACTGCCAATAGTTCCGAGTTTGCGCTCAAATCAAAATGGGCACCAGATGGAAAGTATTGGACACGAAGTATTAGTGGTGAATGAGAAGTTCGGAATCATAAAAATTTAGCGAGGAATACCCTTCTTACGTTTCCCTCAAAATCTCGCCGCTAACTTCCCAACAAATGTACGGTATGATAAACAAGATTAAAGAAAAAAGAAACCTCATTTTCCATCCGGTTGCATGGAGATTCTCCACCCTCTGTCCCTTCCCATCCCTCTTCAAAGTCTGCAGCTGCCTCAAAAACAGATTTTTTCCCCTCCGAAAAGAGAAAATGAGAAAAATTTTGCAATGCGTTCAATTTTAGGGGTTGTGACCGGGAATATTTTTTCCCTCTTCCTGAAAGCATGATGAGAGTGCGCGCTTTACTTTACCTGCTTACTGGAGCCCTCATCTCTCGCTCGTCGCGGCTCCGTCATCAACCGCCGACAAAATTTCCTCCCTTTGATGATCCAGGGAACCTCCTCGCTCCCCCCCCCCCCCCAGCACCAGCAACGACGCCAGCCTCCTTCCTCCCCCCTCACGCGCGCGCCTCATCCCGGGACACGTTTATTACCCCCCTCCACCCCCCTTCCCCCCATTCCCTCCCACATACATCTCCGCTCACTTTTGCCGGAATTACTCAATCGGTAGCTGGCGGCCGGGCGACGCAGTCCCAACCCTCCCCACGCCCCCGTGACGTCGAGTACTCCACAAAGCGGGAACAAAAGGGACGTAAATTTAAAAGTGAAGACTAAAAAAAATGGGGGCACTCTCAGGATATAGAGTAATTTGAGTCCACAGGCAAAACGGTGAATTACGGGCATGCGCTCCTTTGCCCTTCTCCCACGCGTGTTTGTGTGTGTGTAGGATGGAAAGGGAGGGAGGGAGGGTAGAGAGGGGGGAAGGAGAAAGGTGGAAGAGGGAAGGGTGCGTCCGTGGGAAGGCGGGGGCGGTAGGGAGGCCCGGGAATGACGCGGGGGCAGCGCACGACTAGCCAGCCATCCGGCTGACGCCCTGGGCCCCTCGTTCGAATCTCACCCGCGACACACGGGGGGTGGGGGGTTGGATTGACAATATCGCTGGCACACGAAGATATACCCCCCGAGCACGATTTTAGAGCGAAGAAAATACTCATCCTTCGGAAAGAATTGGAATTCATAAACGCTGCAACAATTCATCCGATGGAATGCCACGCTTCGATGTCAACCATTTCGTTTAGTTACAGAGCGAGCAGAAGAACAGGGATAGGCAGGCGTGTGGTTACTGGAAATTAAAGCCTCTCTCCACGGTTTGGGCTTTTGAATGAAAATTTGGAGACTTTGGTACAAGAGATAGGGTACATCTCTCGTAATGAATTAAAGTGATGAGGGTGGAAGGAACAATCCCTCATAAGTACAGGAAAGCTATTGATTAAAATACTGGTCTCAATTCGATGCCATCGTGCGCTACCGAGACACTTCAGACCCCTGCAGTCATAGTATTCACGGTCGAGACCACTTTACTTCCATGATTCATTTACGACTTGCTTCTGCAGTTGTTACCGTCCGCATTTCTTTCAACTAATCTCTCCTTCAACAAGTTGTCTTGCCTCAAAAATATGTTCGCGTGTGGAAGTGTCCAGAGAGAGACAAATGACAGATGTGGACCGTGATAGAACGGCGGGAGAGCAAGGGCGTGGTGGGCAGGGAAGGACCGGGAGTGGGAGAATTCGTGGCGGAGGGAAATTGAAAAGGAGAGAAGAGAAGAGCAAAGAGGAGACGAGAAAATTGGAGGGCGGGAGGAAGGGGGGGATGGGGAGAGCAATCGCTCCGGAGGGGGGACGGGTCGGAGAATGAAGCCGGGAGTTTGCTTGTGGCCTCCCCCCGAATCCATTCCGCCTCGCCCCTACCCCTAAAACACCCCCCTCCATCTTCAGCGCACCTCCGTCATTCCGCCCACCCTCCTGCCCGCCCAGCCCCTCGCCCGCCCCCCGTCTGCCATTCTCTTGGTTAATTCAAACCGAGGTCTCAAAGCAGCCATCGACTTCCGCAGGGCTCATCCAGTGGAGGGAGTTGGATGGGGCGGGGGGAGCGGGGGGGAGGAAGAAATGAGAGGTGTGGCAGGAGCGGCGCGCGCGCGCCCGTGTGTGTTTGTGTGCGACGGCAACCACCACCTCTCCGGGTGCGATGGGGAGGAGGAGAATTGGGGGGGGAAGCGGTGGGGGATGTAAGGCACTTTGGTCTTGCACGCGGCAAAGTGAATAGGCACAAATGTGTGCGAGGGTATATTGAGTGCCAACTCGAACCGATGAGAAAAATTGGAGCGAGAGGAGAGGAGTGAAGAAGGGTGAGTGGTTGAGAGGGGGGACGCAATAAGCGCCCGATATAATGGCCGGGGAGCGATGCGCTTGCATTCAAAGATGGGGATTTTATTTTTTCCAACTACGTGGACTCAGTTGCAATTTGTACTTCATTTTATCCGAGATCCCTGAAAGTGGAGATGTAGAGAGTAAACATTGTCCCTCTAGTGGATTACTTTTCCGCTCGAAATAGGGGAAGTAATGGTTTTATGTGCCCAAGCGATGGCAGTTGTTATTTTACTGCTGCCATCAAATTTAAATAAAAGCTACCGGCACGCACTACGCCAAACTTTGTGAGGAAGTGGAGAGAGGTTTTATATTTAAGGTTAAAATGAGACAGCATCTCTTGAGAAATTTCATGAAAACTTTGAAACGACATCTTTGGTGAAAATTTACTTATGAAATGTAATCGTTTGACGAGAATATTTTCTGTAAAAAAGGTATCATAGAAGTTCATATTTAGAAGTTATGTCATAGTTATATCGTAATTTGATCACGCAAGAGATACTTATCCAGCATCCGTCGCAGTCACGTGTGATCCGGAGATTATTCCACGAATGCAAATGAAACTTTCCCAATGGTCCCTCAATTGCCCCCACATTTAATGGATGATGGCTTTATCCCTTGATATTTTATTCCGATTTCTCAAAACAATGTAACACTCTGATTCCAACTCAAAAGGGAAATATTACCTGTGGGTAGGAATCCGTAATGCATATTAATTATATTTAATCTTTTTTCGTAATTAAGGCGAAATATTTACCTGAAGTATTTTCCACTGTTTCCAGTGCAGTTGCCTGATCCAATTGAAAATGGATTATTTATAATATGGGAACTTTGCGCAGTACCTAATGGGTAAACGGCTATCAAATCTCACAATTTATGTTTACTATTTCCCCCTATTTGTGTATCTATAGTCTGGAAACTGTATATCTAGAATAATGTATGACAGTAGGATTTAGAATTTAGAATTCATCAAATGAATTAAGGGTACTTCGATGCAACATATTTAAAGCAGAAAAGAAATTTGGCAACACGAACTACATTCATTCATTTGCAGTAGTCATAGAAATCGTTATTAAGAGACTTATTTAAAGTATTATTTACTCAAATATTTTCCTTCTTTGTCGAACAGGTTTGTGATGAACGTTTTGGTTCGTTCTCCATATAATATTCATTTATCACCGGAAATATTCTTTTGTTAGAACAACTCGGCGAATAATAGAATCCTCCCAATCTCCCTCTACGAGAACGCTACTTTAAAGTTTTACCTCGAAGTTTCCCTGAACTATCTGATCCGAAATGACGCACTTGATCATTCAATTAATAACGTTAGTGATTCGGGAGGAGTGAGAGAAGGAGTCTTTCTTGGCTCCAGAGAGAAAGACTTCCAAATAAAAATAAAGTTCTTCTTCGCAACACGTCACCTAATTAAATAAAAAATAATTCCAGGAAGAGGGAAAAAGAGCCTAGGGTCGCTATGGCGACGGCTCCCTCGGCCCAATTTGGAAAAGGGAAGGCCCCCTCTCCCTACAGAACCACACGGTGCCCCACCCGATTGGCTGGCGGGGGCGGGGGCGGGGGCGGGGGGAGGGGCCGCAGGGATTCTCCGAGTTCGCGGAGAATAGGGTCGCCTTATCGCATTGACGACCACCTACTTCCACCCACCCCCCTTCCACTCCACCCCCACGTCACACGTAAGCGGAGTTCCCCCCTCACCCCAGGGGTCGCCCCCCACCCCCCAGGTCCCTCCTTCTCTCATCCACCCCCACGTCCGCGCAAGCGCAGCGCCCTCTCCTCCGAATCCCCTTCACCCCCTCCAACCACCGCCCGCCCTCCGCCGCCTAATCACCGCAGCATCCCCCCAGGGACGCACCCCTTCCCCCGCACACACACCCCCCCCGCCCCCACTCCCCTCTCCCCGATACTCGGTTCCCTCCCCCCCCCGAAATCTGGAGAGTGGCAAGGTAGCATGTGTAACGGCGGGTTGGGCTTCTCAACGCGGACGGGTTTCGCATCACGGGAGTCTGTCTGGTGGATGCGTCGATGGTGCTAATTCCAGAAAACTAGTCGGATCGATATGCGGTCTTCTTCTTCTTCAAAGTGGCCAAACAGGCAGGCACACGCCTTTCGGGACTGTGCAATGGAATACCCCCAGGGGTGGTGGGGGGGCAGGAAGGGTGGGGGGGGGGCGTCGACGTTGTTGCCAGGCGACTGCTCTCGTCAGCGGTCCTCCTCGCCTCTCACATCCATTCACCCCCGCTCCTCGCTCTCCTTAAGGCGCCTAATTCGATTTCCCGTCCCGCCCCCATCCGTGCCCCCTCCGCCCCAACTGCCTTTTCCCGACGTCAACGTGCTTTCGTCCTCCCTCCCGAGCCTCCACCGGTACCCCATTTCGCGTCGTCAACAAGGGGAGGGGGGGGGGAGGAAGAGGAGAGCGAACGAAATGAACCCGTCCACTATTCGGACTGCGAATAATGCGCTGCTCAAACTTTTCCATTCTCTCTCACGTGATACCTGATACCTATTATCATAAATTGGAGTTGGTTTGGAATTCTGGAATGTTTACTCAAACAAAGCACTTGTTTTCCAAATACAATTCATCATGCGGCATCCGTTTTATACTGACCAGACGAAGACATCAAGCGGCATCGCTAATACGAGTATATGTAAATTCTGTTTGAAAAAGGCTCCGACATAATGGCGTAAAAGAGGGAAAAACCTAAAAATTGGTCCAGAAATTTGTAAATGTTGCTCTTTGAAGATATAAAATCCGCAAAACATTGAAGTAAAGCCGCCGATTAAGAAATATTCGCTGCAAAAATAGCAGAAAAGGTTACATGCCACGATGGCAATAAAATATTAGTAATAGACGACTCTGTTCTTTTGGAATTACTCGATGAAAATACTCTATTGTATTACTGGATTTTAGACATGGGGAAAATCTAAGATTCACAAGAATATTGATGGTGAGGCGAAACCCTTGGAGTGCGTGCGTATCTCTAAAGAGACGATTACTTTAAGGTCGCATAGCTCAGGTCTAAGGACTCTTACCTATGCTTGATAAATGCAAGCTTCTCGGCCGCGATAGCGTCACATACAGCCGCATGTACTTGACCGTGGCGCTAGTACGGCAGGAATGGCAAATGGCCACTTAGTGGGGGTGGAATAGGGGCGGGAGGGTCGCGAAAGATGGACGGCATTCGCGAGCAGTCGGTAGAGCCCCCCCCCTCTCTCACTCAGCCAACCGACTCTCCTCCACGTACCATTCGCTCCTCCTCGTACGAAGCAACTGCGCTTTTATCCGTCGCGTAGTTTAACGTCCACTCAATCAGCTTCCATTGAATTTCATCTCGCCGACATTATTCTCCTTAACTACCTCTCTCACCCCTTCCCCCGCTCCCTCGCCTTAATCACTTTCCGGGGCATCGGATATCCCCTCCCCACCCACCCCCGAGGCAATTCCCCCTTCCACCTTATCCCTCCCTCCCGCCTCCGAAATCAGTTCACCCGCCCCCACCCCTTCCCCTCGCCCAGCCTCCTCCTCCGCGAGGCCCTTCTTGCCGGAGAGACAGGAAGATAAGGGAGCCAGGGGAGCGGGGGCGGGGGAAGGGAAGGGGGGGGGTCGGTTATCCGCTGGAGGGGGATGGGGAGGGAAGATGGGGGGAGGGAGGACGGGAGCGGAGGCTGGATGAGAGTCCCAGATGCCATTTATTTTATAATAACGAAGGCAGCGTGTTTTCACGGAGCTACGGCTCCCCTGCGTACTGTACGGCGATGATTCCTGACAGCGGCCTAATAGAAAGTAATAGAATCGAGCTTCGCCTCTTTCTTCTTCTCCCTCTCCTCTATCTCTCTCTCCCTCACACACCCTCTTTATCTTCCTCCCTTTTCTCTTCCTTCCGTCTTCCTCAAGGTAATACTCATTCTCTCTCTCGGTCCTAACCGCACCGCATTTGGGCGAACACCGTCGGGATTCTCCGACAGCGCATATGATTACGCAGTCGACCCTTCTTTTTTTCCCCCGATTTTCTCGTTTCCTGACAGCTAAAAATTTTTGCACATTTTGATAACATTCCATTTTCGCCTCGTGGTTTCGTATTCGACTGACTGGCTACAGAAACTTCCCTCACGCAAGAACATCGTACTATCATTTCGCTCCTTTATAATGCTCACACTAGGGCTCATCAATGCTCCTCACTAAAATTAACGTGAAATATGGGAAGATGCGATATAATTTATTTTGGTACAGTGTTTAGGAATGAACATTTGCTTTAAACTTTAATGAAAAACACCAGAAAAGAAGCATTATGGCTCTCAATAATTCGTCCAAAGTACTTTGCGCTATCCGACGTCAGTATAAGACGTGTCAAGATAATCATATTAATAGTGGTAATACCGTTTTTTTAAATAAAATAACATGAATTATTATAGTATTAGTTTGCCCTTTCTGAAATAGTGAACTAAAGTTAATTTTACAGTTATCACATTATGCGATATTAAGCACACGCGTCCATACACGAACCGATGTATTTTAGACGTTTTTCTAACACATTCCGTCATTTTTTAAACTTGAACTTTTCAATAATGCTTTTACAGCAAGAAAATAACTATGCAACCCTAATAAATGCATTTATTAATTCGTCTCGGTGTTCTTTACTTTGCGTACGTGTTCGTTGTTCAATTATCTTGGAAGTCATAACTATCGCAGAAGACGGCCGGAGCGCAGAGGGTTTGGCATGCGGTTTGATTCTCTATTACGGATGGTGACCTGACACCCCCCACCACACGCCCTTGCGGCGGTTTGCGGGGTACTTGTAGTAGATGTAGATGAGATGATTTGCGCTATTTGGGATATTTGGACAATTTGACCTGCGGTAGGATTCTCGGAAAGAGGCATCGAATTTTTCTGAGATCGGATTCCTCCGGAAAGTTCCGTCTTCGCCGGCATTGAAACCTGAGTCCTCTAAATAGGAAGCCAGTGCACCAGACACCACACCAAACCGATGATCTAATGGTTATTTGGTTGTCTACCGTTTAGGTTAGGTTTTGGATGGACACAGACTGAACACGGCTTTCAGAGATTGCGGAACGATCTATACGGGTTAAAATTTGTTGAAAAATCAATCGATCATCACGATGAGCACATTATTTGGACATTTACATCCTTTCCTAATGACAGAAATGTACACAAAAGTGTCACCCTTGAGTGATATCAATGCACCATCGCCTGATACATGGATAATTGAAATACGTATATTCGTAAGAGGTTTGGACAAACCAATCCTAGTGAAACTTCAATCGTAAAATATTGTCCTTTTGCATGTGATATCAATTTACTTTTAGAAAAATTTTAAAACTGGGTGACCCATCACAATTGACACAACGAAGGGAGAAAATCAATCCAAGAAACATGGGCGACAATTGTCCTAATTAAATATACATACGAGGGTCATCCGGAAAGTAGTACCCGTTCGTGCCGCATGAAGTGCTGACGACGCGAGTAGCCGGTGGACGAGGTCAGATAGCTTCAGTGGCTTGTCTGCCTTCTCTGAGCCAAGTTGCGTGACGCTAGCATTGCCTGTGTTGTTTCTGTGATTGTTTACAATGTTTAAAAAAATTGAGAACGCCGCCAGTTGTGAAGTGAGGGCAGTGATTAAATTCCTCAATGCAAGAAACGTTCGCCCATGTGATATTCATCGCCAATTAAAGGAGGTGTATGGAGACAATGTAATGGACGAGTCGTCTGTTCGGCGGTGGTGTCGCAACTTCAACATGGGGAGGGGGAACACACACGACGATGAGCGTTCGGGGAGACCGTCTGTCATTACAGACCAACTGGTGAGCTCAGTTGACGAATTCGTGAGGAACGATCGGCGCGTCACAATTGATGACATCTGTGAGCATTTTCCCAATGTTTCTCGAACAATTGTTCATGAAATTGTTAAACACCATCTGCATTATGCAAAAATTTGTGCAAGATGGGTCCCTCGCGTATCTCAATGAGCTGGCGGCGAAGGACTATGCAGCAGGAATACAGAAACTTGTCACACGTTATGACAAATGCCTTAATTTGCTTGGAGATTATGTTGAGAAGTAGTTTAAAGTATCCTCTTTCAAATAAAATTTTTTATGTTTGTTAATATTTACTTTTGTGTCTTTATTTCACGAACGGGTACTACTTTCCGGATGACCCTCGTAGATTATCATTGGAATAAGTTTTGGAAAAATCTAGTGCCTGGAGAAAGAAGTGTTCGAAATATTATTTATTATTTGGTAGTCCACCATTTAAATTTAATTTTGGACGGAGACAGACTGAATACGGTTACATTTCTTTGCCTCACCCAGCAAGATGACATGACCCCCCATACACTTCGCACCTTGTACACAATCGGTTTCACTTCGATTCCGTGTACTTCCTTCCTCCCTTCATTGCGTCCAACAAGCCTATTCTTATCCTTTCCTCGATTTTCAAACCTTCTCCCTTATCTTACAACTGCATATCAATCCTCAATGTCTACTAATTGTTTTCTCCCAGGGACTCCCTCAATTATTTTTTGTAATTGATTTAATAATTTTTTTATCTTTTCCTCCTTATATTTACTTGGTGGTGAGTAGACCTACAAGGTTTGTATGATAAGTTCCGGGAAAATTTTCGGAAAAACAGATTTCTGATATTGCTACGATGCCTCAAAATTCTTCGTAGTACGTCCGACACAGTTTTCCTAGCGGCTTCTCTACGACTCAAAGGTTCCCTGGGAGGCAGATTCCGTAAGGTCCTTAAGGTTACGCGCGCAAGCTTCTTTGACGGCACTCAGGATCCCATGGTGGTTCCTTTGAGGGAGGTATTCATTTTTAGAGGGAATAAGAAATGGTCTGTTGGTGCCAATTCGGGACTGTAAGGGTGTTGGAAAATCGTCGCGATGCCCTTGACGAAAGTCTTCGTAAGCAATCACTCAACTCTGCTCTTTTTTGTCCTTCCAAAGGCCTTCGGGAGGACGAGTTTAGCGTAAATCTTTTGCAACACCAGATTTTCAGTGACAACGATGTGTACTGTCATCTTATCAATTGCAATACGATCTGCGATCATGTGCACACTTAACCGACGGTCTGAATTCAGCACTTTTTACGATAATTTTTATAAAAACCTTGAATTTAGTCACCAAGTTAGTAGGTTCAGATTTTATCCCTTATATGTGTAATAGTATTCTATTCCTCACAGGTTATATACGTATACTCACCGCGATTCATCCTACATTTTTCTCAATGCTATAGCCACTCGTCTCTCCCTTCGTTTTACATGGATCTATAAATATCACTATTTTAATCCACACTATCTTTTCATATCAACCCTAAGATACCTATATTTCCTTATGTATATCTCCTTTTATATTTATTAATTTCGCCAGACTCAACATCAACCTAAGATTCCAAATATCTATTCTAACTTCATCCGCCCTCTTCTGTGACTTCTTCTCCGCTACTTTGGTCGATTCCGCCTCGTCAAGGTATCTCGAAATGACGACAGTGGGTGAATCTTGCTGCCGGGCACGACACACGGGCCGGGTACCGCAGTTGCCAGGACTCATGCTCACATTAGAGCCCATCACATGTTCGCGAGGTAACATATTTAACCGCTTTCCCGTCATCTTCCTCAGTAGTGATTCTAATGTGAAACCGTCACTAAAGTGGCCGCCCCAGTTGTGTGAGACGCATTTACCTCGCTGAGGGTCAGACGCCCAGACGCAGGTTACCCTTCGTTCTACTCTGACCCAACCAGCAGGGATCATCCCATTTCTCCCGCCTGCATAACATTAGGGCCCATCGGAACGAATACATCCATTACCACGACCAGGAGGTAGTCCTCGGGGAAGGGAATCTATAATAACATCTGAAAGTCTCACGGCTGGTCCCTTTGGAATTAAAAAAAGTATTTGATTTGACTAGATTTCCCCTGAGCAGGTTTGATTGAGAGGAAATATTTTTCACTTGAAAAGGTTATGATTCCAAATAGAAAGGTCACGGAGCATAATTTACACATCTTCTCAAGTGTGCATTTGGAATATAAAGTCAATTTTAGACTCATCGCTCCTATGGAGTCATTTGAGGCAAGGCGATTAACACGAGCACACTTCTTCAACGTTTTCACTTCACTTTCTCATACAAACTGCACTCTTGTGAAACGAATGACCATTAGATGTCGCTTGCACGATCGCAGCGCCATAATGCTCCGTCCCTCCACCTCTGGCACGCCCTCCCACCAAGAAAGAGCAGAAGGGGGGAGCCAGTCGGATTTAGCCCCCTCCCCCCCTTTCCTCCTGCGAACGCCCCCCACTCAATCCCCCCCTCCCACCTACCCAGTCTCCCCAATCCTCCACATTTCTTGTACAACAAGGCCCCAAAAGCGTCTCCCCTTCCAAGTTTTTCACCCTTCCGGAACAACGTTCTCCCCTCCACCCTCCCGCCTCTCGTTCCCACGCTAGCGCACACGCGCACGCCGCTGCGCCTGCATGTTACAGCTAGCGTCTAAATCCTGCCAAATATTTACTCATTACGCTACGCGCGGAGAATAAATTGCCTCAGTGGAATGGCAAACTGCAGCCATTCATCGCCCTTCATCAACCAATGAAGAAGAATACTCCCTTCTTTCCTTAATTTTTCTGCACACTGTAAGTAAGCATGTTTTGAATATTTGGGATTCTATCCCCGAAAAAGACAAGAGTTAAGAATTTTTATGGACACGAATCCCAATTTTTAATAAGCACAGCATAATGATATCAATTAAAACTTAATTTCTTAGTAATTACACCTAACAAGCTATCTTGATGAAACAGAAATTTAAAGCAAATTTTCCTGTTATTCAAACTCAAAAACTGCCATCATTATTGTTATAAATCCTGTATTTTCTGTAACGCTTTGATTTTGTATTTTTACGAGTCTTTTTGGGCGTTTTCATAAGGGTAGCGAATTCCATTTTCTACAAAACTGCTACCAAAAAAATGACTAAGGTAGTAGTATTTTATGACCTCGAATGGATTTTAATAATATCTGAATGATTAATACTTTGTGTTACGCAGGGTAAAAAGTTACAAAAAGACAATGCAATAGCTATGTTTCCAACTTTGTCTCAATATTTTTGGTTTGAAAGGAGAATGTGGCTGTAATAACAAAATGACCTGCATATTAAGCCAGGACGATTGGACCGATGTTCGTAAATTCCTATGCAGTCCTCCCGCTTTACAATTTTATGTTAATTCTAAAATTCAAGCCCGTAAAATTTAATAGTTTAGCAATATTGTTCGGATAAACTGCCGCGATATTGTTTATTTTCACACGCATACAAACACGACCACTCATGGGAAGAGGTAAATGAAAAGAAATGAATGAAATATCTGAACCGGTGTTGCCGTTAAGGGTTGTAGGCTAATGGTGCATGGCTTTGGTAAATAAAATAGCAATCCTTTGGAAAAATGGAGATTACAGAAACAACTGATTTAGGAGTAAAATTAAGCATAAATCACACCTTTCGATTTCATCCAAATGGTGGCGACGTCGTAGTGTCGAACTTTTTTTGTTTTCTCAAATTGTTCGAAAAACATGGGAACTTTAATCTAAAACAATTCACGGTATCCCATAAAAAGAGTTAAAACCCAAATTTTAAGTTTTCGACGATA